>NC_057806.1:551985966-551986481 GCF_018294505.1 Triticum aestivum
ACAAAACATAAATGAAGACCGATCGGGTGTCTGAAGCGACGCCTCGAAAGGTGAACAAATAAATATAAGGAAATGATGCCACAGTCGGGCATCTTAGCGACACCACATAAAGGGCTTTAAAAGAAATGCCACAGTCGGACGTCGGGGCGACATCACAGAAAGGGCTTTAAAAGAAATACCACAGTCGGGCGTCTTAGCGACACCACATAAAGGGCTTTAAAAGAAATTCCACAGTCGGACGTCGGGGCAACATCACAGAAAGGGCTTTAAAAGAAATACCACAGTCGGGCGTCTTAGCGACACCACATAAAGGGCTTTAAAAGGAATGCCACAGTCGGACGTCGGGGCGACATCACAGAAAGGGCTTTAAAAGAGATGCCACAATCGGGCGTCTTAGCGACACCACATAAAGGGCTTTTATTCACAAGGAAATAATGCTCATAATAAATATTCAATTCAGGAAAATAAACGGGTTAGTCCATCCACAGGAATAATCATTTAACCGGACTTAGCAC
>NC_057806.1:551986491-552042478 GCF_018294505.1 Triticum aestivum
GGGCTTTAAAAGAAATACCACAGTCGGGCGTCTTAGCGACACCACATAAAGGGCTTTAAAAGAAATTCCACAGTCGGACATCGGGGCGACATCACAGAAAGGGCTTTAAAAGAAATGCCACAGTCGGACGTCGGGGCGACATCACAGAAAGGGCTTTAAAAGAAAGTAAAATACAACAATGCCACAGTCGGACGTCTGAGAGACATCGCAGAAAGGGCTTTTATTCACAAGGAAATAATACTCATAATAAATGTTCAATTCATGAGAATAAATGGGTTAGTCCATCCACAGGAATAATCATTTAACCGGACTTAGCACTCATGCGATTCACCGGAGTCTCTGTCATCAAAACTGACATTTGATCAGGATAAGATAATATCGATCTAGGACATGGAATAGATGATTTGGAGGAATATATGACTCTGCAGAGTTTGTACAAAATTTTTCCCACAGCCAACGGATTTTCGTAGTCACGAAGGACTAGTTCCGTTTACGGTATTTCGGAAGAAAACACAGCTAACCAGTACACACCCATCCTACCTCTCGATGCTAGGAATCACCCTAGACATCGTCCAAGAAAAACTTTTGAGATGGGGAGATCACAATCTCAAATAGCATGGGATCAAATTTATATACGCGCGCTCTAAGGGGTGCCCCCCTCTCGGTCCCAACCGGAAACACCCATGCCCCCTGACCGGATGACTGGCTTTAATCCAGGGCCATGGAACCATCATCACGGCCTCTCCTTTTGGTGTGTACCAGGAAAGCGGTTTGCAACTTACTCTACCATATTCCTTGCGGAAAACATGTGGTAGTACAGGGAAGGAAATGAGAGGAACTGGACCGATACGGTTTGACACTGAAGTCACATAGTCTGGCATAAGACTGGCATGCTACGACACTGCCATCTTACCCATCCTCATGCCAACACATGGCCATTCATACTCACATCCATCCACTTATGGATCATCGAACTCACTTACCTCAATATTGCATAAAATAACGTTCATCGATATGCTCCTCAACATGCCATGAAACTAACTAAATGCAAAACATGCCAAGACACTCATCATATCAAAAGTTCAAACATGCTTGCCTGGTTCAGAGTAGTCGGAGCCTAGCTCGGTGAAGTTCGCGGCTCCGTCACCTCCTTCGGTATCTACGGTATAAAGAAAATATATGCGCTATCGTAAATACCAAGGGGTGCACAAAAAGTATTCCAAATATTTTTCAAATAAATCTGATAAAAAACTAGATAAAATTTTAAAGAGAACAGAAAAAGAATCAATCAAAAATACTTTCCTTTTTAAAAGTTATAAGGGTTTTTGTCCAGGGACTCATCTGTAATGAAACAGAAGATTTCCAGGGGCTAGCTTATAAAAACAGAAAACGCTTCGGCAGAAACTACGCCAGCCCAAAGGGAAAGCGCATTTGGCAGGAGGCGTTTTCAGAAAACGCTTCGTTTAGAAAGGACAGAGAGGCTGACAGCGGGTCCCGCCTGTCAGGTTTGAACTTTCAAAAAGGGGGAAACGAAGTTCGTCGGCGCCCGAGAGCCGCGGTGGTCGCCGGCGGCGATCCACGGCGAGGCAGGGGGATCGGAGGGTACCTCCGTGTTCAGGGCGCCATTCCGCGTCGGTTGGTGGTGGTGGTGGTCGCCGGCGAGTACCACGTCGACGGCGAGCCTTGCTCCGGCGGATGGCGGCTCGGGTGGTTGCGGACTTCGTCGGAGAGAGCTGTGAAGATCAAATTGAGGAGGGGGTTAGGCTTCTGGTAGCTAGAGGGGGTAACGGACGGGGTTTGGGCGCCGGAGACGGCCTCACCGGAGCGAATCGAGATGGTGGCCGAGGCGGAGCGAGGCGGCCGGAGTCGAGGAAGAAGGGCCCCTCGAGGCTCTTCTAGTTGCTGGTCGGGGTCCAGTGAGGTGGTGGAGGTGTGCGGGGGCGAGAGGGAGCTTAGGGGCGCTATATATAGCCGGCCCGAGGCGGTTGCCGCGAACGGGATAAGTCCGGCGAGTGATTACGGCGGCGCTGTGGTTGGGCAGTGGGATTAGGGGCTTGGGCAACGCCGTTGAGGTCCACCGGTTCCATTTAGGTGCTAATCGGGCTGGGATTTGGTGCTATGGGCGAGTTCGACAGAACGGGGCGGCGCGGGCCCATCGGCGGCAGTGAGCACGTTCCGTGCTTGCCGGGCCACGGCGACGGTGCCACGGGCGTGCGCTGGCATGCATGAGGCCACGCGGAGAGCAGAGGGGCGTTGGAAGGCGCCGAACGGCGTTGAGTCGCCGTTCCGTCCCCTCTCGGCCGCCACGGGGGGTCCCGACGCCGCAGAAGACGCCGGCGAGGGCGGGCCAGCGTGCCACCGACGCCAGGAAGAGGCCAAGTGCGCGTGTGGTGCTCCAGACAGTAGGAAGAGGCGGCGAGGAATGTGCCAAGTGCACTGTGAACGCGTGAGTGAAGCTGACGGACGAAAAATGACACTGAAGTCTGAATTTTTCTGAATTTGCAAAGGAACAGTGCAGCTCAGGTGTTCGACAGAATGTTTTTGGCCTCTGGGGATTTTTCCTTGAGCTGATTTTTGGTGGAGTGGCTTCTCATTGCTCCAGTAGGCTGCCTGATTTTTGGTGAAATTTTTTAGAGAAGTGTAGGTATGAATTTCACCAAATTTGGCAAATCTGGTCCAAACTTGCAGAGACTGAATTTTGAAAAATTTGAAAAGAGAAGGAGTGGATCAAGATGGTTCTGGGTTGTGGGTACAAAGGACTTTCCAGGAGAGTTGGTTTGGGATAAAAACTCAAAGGCAAAGTGGTACTTGCTTTGAAAATCACTAAGGCTCAAAATAATTTGCAGAATTGATTTGAGGGGAAAAATAATTAGAATAAAATCCAAAACTTGCTTGGATTAGTTGGGACAGAGAACTTAGGCTGATTACAAGGAGTAGGGAGGTTTTGGAGGGGTTTTACCACATGGGCAAAAATGCCAAGTCATGGGTGGTTTCCAAGATATGAAAATCCCAAATTTTCATAGAGTTTCTTTTTAAAAGAAAAACAAATTAAATTCCCAAAATAATTTGAGAGGGAACCAACAGAGAAGAAGTTTCAAAAGTTCAAACACCACAGTTTGAAGAAAAAAAATAAAATCCTTGCCAAAGAAAAGAAAGTTTTTAAGAGGAAGGATTTTCTGAAAAAAAAATAAATGGCCTCTTTTCAAAAACCACAAAGTTTTTTTTTGATGAAAACCAAATTAAAATTTTGGAGTGTCACAATGGACTTGGAATTTGACTATTTCGTCCGCCGGTTTAAAGGAGGTGGACTTGGATCTTTTGTCGAGTACCACATCGTCCCTATTCACCGTAGAGCGCAGCGCAGTTAGCTCCTCAGCCGCTAGGGCTTCGGATAGTGCCTCGAGGGCCAGTGCGGCTGTCTTGTTTTTGGCGCGGAGTGCTATGTCCGGATCACTAGTGAGAGTGATGATCCCATTAGGCCCGGGCATCTTGAGCTTCATGTACCCGTAATGGGGTATTGCTTGGAAGATTGTAAACACTTCCCGCCCTAGCAGAGCGTGATAACCGCTGCTGAATGGAGCCACCTGGAACATGACCTCTTCGGACCTGTAATTATCCGGCGTGCCGAACACCACATCTAGTGTGATTTTTCCTGTACAGCGCGCTTCCCGACTGGGGATTATTCCTCTAAAGGTTGTGCTGCTTCGCTCAATGCGGTTCCAGTCTATTTCCATTTTTTGAAGAGTCTCCTCATAAATGAGGTTCAATCCGCCGCCGCCGTCCATGAGTACCTTGGTAAGACAAAAGGCGTCCACTATTGGACTGAGGACCAATGCGGCTGGTGCTCGGGCTGTTCGAGATTTAGGTTCATCACTGGCGTTAAAGGTAATAGCCGTGTCCCTCCATGGGTTTATTGTTGCTACTTGGTAGACTTCGGCAAGGCTGCGGAGTGTCCTTTTTCGCATATTATTTGATGCAAAAGTCTTGAAGACTGTTAATACCATATTGGTGTCTCTGGGGTGGCTTTCTGTGGCCTCCGGAATTAGGAGATTTTCGCCAATTTTGGCCACTTGCCGGAGTATCCAACATGCTCTGAGGCTATGAGTTGGTGTGGCGTCCTCTGTACTGTGAATTTTACAGGGCCCATTAAGACATCCTTCCAGTACGGTTCCATGCCCTGTAGAGGGTTTTTGCTTTTTATTGCTTGACCCGGGTGACTGGTGATGATGCACCCTTTTATTTCGGACTGAGTTTGTATTCAGGGCCGGATTGTCCCAAAATTTTATTTCGGTTTTCTTGGCGCTTTCCATCGCACAGTACTTTCGTACAATGGACGCCAAGTCAGCGAAGCGTGTAATATCACGGCGACTTATGGCGTTGAGTATTCCCTTGTCCGTGCAATTATGGCAGAAGATTGAGATTGCGTCTTCCTCGCGGCAGTCCCGTAGCCTATTCTTAACCAGGAGTAATCTGGCCCAGTAATGATGTACTGTTTCATCGGGTTCTTGCCTCATTTTGGATAGATCGCTTATGTTGGGGTGGGTGGGTGGAATTAAATCCGAAGCCTCACCCCATCTAAGGCTCAGAGGCCAAGGAATTTCCGAACTCGAAAATTTGGATTCCTGGATGTTGTCCAATGAATCCAGCCCGTCGCCTCACTCTAAATTCAGGTCTTGAGTAATATCCTCCCCTCCGCGGGTATCCGGTTTGGAGGGATCGGGAATCCGGACGTAGCGAGTCCTTAAGATAGATGAAGGGTCGCCACACTGTCCCTCTACCACGGCAACGTGATGGGTGACTTGGGGAGAGTTAATCTCTCTCAGATCGGGTTTAGGCCCAATCTGGTCGTTATCCATGGCGACTCCCAGGGCGGCGAAGCGATCCAAGAGCTTGTTTATGGAGGAGAGCTCCATTGGATCTAACTGCTCGGCGAGTTCCGAGCTGACATGAAGATTGTTTTCGATGGCTCGAGAGGTCATCATCGGCGCAGAAGCCGAACAGGTGGTCATAAGAAAACCACCTAGCCGGAGGGTTTGGCCGACAGCCAAAGCTCCCTTAGCAACGGTGCCGCCTTTAAAGATGGGGCGAGGCATCCTTCCTGATGGCGACGACACAGAGGAACTCTCAATGAAAGCACCAATGTCGGTGTCAAAATCGGCGGATCTCGGGTAGGGGGTCCCGAACTGTGCGTCTAGGCCGGATGGTAACAGGAGGCAATGGACACGAAGTTTTACCCAAGTTCGGGCCCTCTCGATGGAGGTAAAAACCTACGTCCTGCTTGATTAATATTGATGATATGGGTAGTAAAAGAGTAGATCTACCACGAGATCGAAGAGGCTAAACCCTAGAAGCTAGCCTATGGTATGATTGTTGATGTGTACGTTGTCCTACGGACTAAAACCCTCCAGTTTATATAGACACCGGAGAGGGTTAGGGTTACACAAAGTCGGTTACAATGGTAGGAGATCTGCATATCCGTATCGCCAAGCTTGTGTTCCACGCCAAGGAAAGTCCCTTCCGGACACGGGACGGAGTCTTCAATCTTGTATCTTCACAGTCCAACAGTCCAGCCAAAGGATATAGTTCGGCTGTCCGGACACCCCCTAATCCAGGACTCCCTCACCCTCCACTCCCATGATGTCTCTTTTTACTGAAAGAACTATGTGGCGCTTTGGCTCATCGTATGATGTGTTCGCTTCCTTATCTTTTCTTGTTCTCGGTCTGGTAGACATGTCCTTCACATAGAAAACCTGCGCCACATCATTGGCTAGGACGAATGGTTCGTTTGTGTACCCAAGATTGTTCAGATCCACTGTTGTCAATCCGTACTGTGGGTCTACCTGTACCCCGCCTCCTGATAGATTTACCCATTTGCACTTAAACAAAGGGACATTAAAATCATGTCCGTAGTCAAGTTCCCATATGTCCACTATGTGACCATAATATGTGCCCTTTCGCCTCTTGGTTGCTACATCAAAGCAGACACTGCTATTTTGGTTGGTGCTCTTTTGATCTTGGTCAATCGTGTAAAATGTATTCCCATTTATCTCGTATCCTTTGTAAGTCAATATTGTCGAAGATGGTCCCCTGCACAACGAGTACAGCTCATCAGAAACAATCTTGTCACATCTGAGACGTGTTTTCAACCAACTGCTAAAAGTCCTGATGTATTCACATGTAATCCAGTCGTCACATTGCTCCGGGTGTTTGGAGCGCAAAATGTTCTTGTGTTCATCGACATACGGGGTCACCAAGGTAGAGTTCTGTAGAACCGTGTAGTGTGCTTGAGACCAAGAATGCCCATAATCAGAGGGGTATTAATATGCATAATGGATCTGAACATATGATCTTCCACCAAGTAAACCAACTAGCATCAACTACAGGTACCAATCTGAGGTTTGGATACAAGAGATTAAATAGGGTTTGAGATGAGATGGTGCTAGTGAAGATGTTGATGGAGATTGACCCCCTCCCGATGAGAGGATCATTGGTGATGACGATGGTGATGATTTCCCCCTCCCGGAGGGAAGTTTCCCCTGCAGAACAGCTCCGCTGGAGCCCTAGATTGGTTCCGCCAAGGTTCCGCCTCGTGGTGGCAGAGTTTCATCCCGTGAGATAGCTTATGATTTTTTCCTCGACGAAAGACTCCATATAGCCAAAGATGGGCATCAGAGGGCCACCAGGGAACCCATGAGGCAGGGGGGCGCGCCCAGGGGCTAGGGCGCCCCCACACTCGTGGACGGTGGGTGGCCCCCCTCTGGTACTTCTTTCGCCCAATATTTTTTATATATTCCAAAAATAATTCCCGTGGAGTTTTAGGACTTTTGGAGATGTGTAGAATAGGTATCTAATATTTGCTCCTTTTCCAACCCAGAATTCCAGCTGCCGACATTCCCCCTGTTCATGTAAACCTTGTAAAATAAGAGAGAAAAGGCATAAGTATTGTGACATAATGTGTAATAACAACCCATAATGCAATAAATATTGATATAAAAGCATGATGCAAAATGGACGTATCAACTCCCCCAAGCTTAGACCTCGCTTGTCCTCAAGCGAGAGCCGAAATCGAAAAATATGTCCACATGTTTAGAGATAAAGGTGTCGATAAAATAAAATACGGACATGAGGGCATCATGATCATTCTTAGAACAGCAATATAACTTATACTAGTACTAGTGCAAATGCCCGTGCATTGCACCAGGCGAAATATTAAATATAACTTGCTCCATGTGCCATTATGAAACACCTTTTTAATCCAAAATTTTCAAACGTCATAAATAAGTTTACACTGACTATTTATTTTTGGACCATGAAATTTGGACGTACCCACATTGTTCGCCATGACCTATTTCAGATCCGCACTTTCATTTCATCCGGAAGAGTAGTTGTGTATCGAATAGTCTTTCAATCAATTTTATTTTTTGTTCTTCAGAAAAACACAAATATATTTTTTGAGAAGGTGTTTTTTAAGAATGTTTTTTAAATGGAATCATTTTTAAGGCGACGAACTTTTTTGGGATATTATATTTCATTTGTAATTTATTTTGCACAGTTTTTTGGGCTTGGCAACTCATAGACAACACGCACAAACTCAATCTTCGTCCAACCAATGTCTGCCTGATGTGTAACAAAAAAATTATTTGAATACAGTATATGCTCCAGTTTTCACCACTGGAACACCATATAGGGATGGCAAACATATGGTTTGTGGTGCAAGATTCTAGATATTGAATGCAAGCATCATGCCATATATCAACCAGAAAATCATGTGTTCCAATGCAACAATACTACTATAGTTTATCCTATTAGTACTCACAAAACTAACTGGATAACTATGCAGTGTCATCATCATTTTCGATAGTGTTGACATGCTGGCAAAAAGAATGTTCGGTTCTAGGTGCATATAAATCTGATGTATTTTGCGTCACCATGACAAAGCAAAGAGTTATAGTTATTTGCGCCACCATATCAATATGTCCAGTGAGTGCTGCACCAAAGAGCACATAGAATTAGTACAAGACTGGAAGCTTTGGCTCAAAAAAAGGTTAACCTCTACTATTGGTTAGCTCTACTGCACCAGAGAATTACAAACGTGGACATAATAAAATAAGGAACCATATAGGTGTATTACAAACATGAGTGGTGAAGCAAACATATCTTAGTTGTGGGTTCTAACCATTGAAAGGAACATGATAAGAGTAGTTGAAAGATATTAAATACTTGAAGCATCTATTATTTGAACCTTGACATTTTAATTCTCAGTATAACCTCCAAACCTACTGTTGCAACATAAGATTTGTCTATGGTCTCAGCTGTAACAATTCTCTATTCTGTCACAAACTCTGCAGCAAAACAACAATCAGTTGTGAGTAAGACAAGAGAGAAAGGTGGATCTGCCAAGAGCGTATGGGGTGAGAAAAGTACTGAAGAGAGTAGTAGGGAGATGAACTTCGGGCGGATGGTCTCTAGGAGAACTGCCGTAGGTGTGGATTTCTGAAGAAAAACAAATGGTTCCATAACAATTCTTGTGCAGCTGTGCAGTGCTTCGGCGCTAGGAGATTAACTACTTGTAGATGAATCCACCATCAGGCTGGCATTTGGTAGAGGGGAGATGGGGCAGCAAGGTTGATGGAAGCAGGAGGATATTAGTGGAATAAACAGGACTGTAATGACTGAAATTGCTATCTTTCCTCTAAAAGAAACAGAAATGAGGCAACCTACAAAACGTAAGGCTCGACCATGTTTTTATCTTTGGTGACGACCGACCCTGTTTGTCCTTCCTAGGTCGCGATCAGACTTGAAGCACTACAACATGAATCAATTGTCAAATTTAAAGTGTCAACTTTCAGACTTGAAGCACTACATACTTTTGCTGAAAGATGTCACTATGTCAGTGTATGATTGGCCGCAATCACAAGCCAATAATGCTCCGAAACAGCCTAAGAAAATATCTATATGTTCTTGTATCCATAACAATGATGATTATTGTATGATGCTAGACTGGGTTAGTGTTCTTCTGATGCTATAAACTGAATGCAGATTTGCAAAGGCTAACTAAAGGATGGAAGATATGAGAAGTTTACCAGCTTGGTGGCGTTCTTAAGGAACTCAAGCTTGGCACGCACGATGATGGGAACCCTGATGACCATGAAAGTGCGTTATATCGACTAGAGGGGGGTGAATAGGCGATTTTTATGGAAGTCTTCAAAATGTGGAAGTTATGAAGACAAACTATAGAAATAAACCTATGACCATGCAGCGAAAGGTAGACTACACTAGGCAAACCATAGTCAAGTATTCAATGGAGTGAAATCACAATGACTAATAGCAGCAATGTAGTAAGGATCAGGTAGGAAGATATTATGAAGCCAAACAGAACACGCAGTCACTCGGTGAAGACAAAAGATAGTGCAATCATACAATGACTTCACAAGGACCAACAGTAAGTAAAGGGAAGGGAAGGATGAAACCAGTGACTCATTGAAGACAATGATTTGTTGGACCAGTTCCAGTTGCTGTGACAACTGTACGTCTGGTTAGGGTGGCTAGGTATTTAAACCTGAGGACACACAGTCCCGGACACCCAGTCCTGAACACGCAGCTCAGGACACCCAGTCCTCACCATATTACCCTTGAGCTAAGGTCACACAGACCTTGCCCAATCACTCTGGTAAGTCTTCAAGGTAGACTCCCAAACCTTCACAGACTTCGTTCACCGGCAATCCACCATGTCTCTTGGATGCTCAGAACGCGACGCCTAACCGGCTGGAGGATTCACAGTCCTCAAGTGTAATAAGTCTTCAGATCACACAGACAAGAAAACTTAAGTGATGCCTAACACTCTTTGGCTTTGGGTGGTTAGGGCTTTATCCTCGCAAGGAATTCTCTCTCAAAGGCTTCGAGGTGGGTTGCTCTCAAACGACAAAAGCCGTACACTAACTCTGAGCAGCCAACCGTTTATGGTTGTAGGGGGTGGGCTATTTATAGCCACTAGGCAACCCGACCTGATTTGTCCAAAATGACCCTGGGTCACTAAGGAACTGACACGTGTTCCAACGGTTAGATTTCAAACACACACGGCCACTTTACTTGGGCTACAAGTAAAGCTGACTTGTCCGACTCTGGACAAGATTTGCTCTCATAGTCTTCACTCGAAGACATAGGTTTTGCTTAAGCATCACTTCAGTCATTCTGACTGGTTCACTTGGACCCCATTTAACAGTACGGTGGTTCCTATGACTCAACAAAGAAGAAATAGAACTACAAAAGATCTAAGTCGTCGAGCTCCATAGGCTTCATGCGATGTCTTCTCTTGTCATAGTCTTCAATGAGAATATCTTCATATACCACCTTTTGACATCAATGTCTTCATACATTTTTAGGGGTCATCTCTGGTAGGAAAACCGAATCAATGAGGGACTTCTACCTGTGTTATCCTGCAATTCTCACAAACACATCAGTCCCTCAACTAGGTTTGTCTTCAATACTCCAAAACCAACTAGGGGTGGCACTAGATGCACTTACAATCTCCCACTTTTTGGTGATTGATGACAAACTAGTTGAAGTTTTCAACGGGGAATATAATATGTGAATTTGTAAAGGATAAGGAATTGTCTTCATAAGTTGCAAGGGCTTCCCCTGAAGATGTGCATATAAGTAATTTGCTTTTGGAATGCAAATGCACATGGAAGGTTGTGCTTGTGGAGATCCTCTTCAACTTATGATGACAATCCATTGTGCATGTGAAGGTATGTGAAGATAATGACATGCATAATGGAAAATGGACGTCTGCAAAATGATCTAAGTGCAGAATTTATCATCGCATCATAGAATAGCAAATAAGTAGCAGACGACCATTGAGTTTAAGTGTTACAACTCAAAGAACCAAATGTATCAAAACGAGAGTTGTAAACACGAAGCAAAATATAAAGCACCCGCCCATATGGACCCGCTTGAAGACTATCAAACTCATATGCTTCTCCCCCTTTTTTCAGTAAGGACCAAAAAGGTTTGAAGACATAGAGCATCTACTCGTTCCCATGAAGAGTAGGTGAAGCAGCAGGGTGGTCGGTGGTGTTTGGAGGTGCAGAAGAACTTGGAGCAGTGTTGAAGTGTGCTGAAGGAGGTGGCGGTGAAGTACCATCGTCTTCATCCTCGATCACTCTGGCATTCACAGTTGCAGCAGAGGAAGAGAACTCAGAGTCTTCGAGAGATGGAGTTCGTCGCAGCACTGCCCTTCGAGGAGGTATGGAGTCAAACTTGAAGCATTCAGAAAACCCATCCTCTTGAAGATCATCTTCAGAGCACATCAGCGTCAGCCCTTTTCATGTGCATCGAGAGGTTTCATGGGCAACAAAAGCATTCTTGGTGGCAAGATTGCGAATGCGGTTGACATCCACCAAGAGGCTTTGCATTTGGCTCTTCAGCCAGTCATGATGCCTATCCTGTTTCTGATGAAGAGCCACCAGAAGCTCTCGGTCATTAAGAACACGTGTGCGCTTCTTGGGTCGTTGGGCAGTTGTGCTGTCGGTGGCTTCAGTAAGGGCAGGATGTGGTGCACGTGTAGTTCCAGCCAAAGGATACACACGAGTGACTGCTTCAACTCCTTCAATGTTCTGAGAAAAACTTTGATGCTCCGCATTCTGAAGACTTAGAGGTTCCTTGGCAGGCTCAGAATAAATGGCTTCAATAGACATATCCACATCAGGCAGAAAGATCCGATGATTGCGAGAAGATGGCTGACATGAGATAGCGGAGTGGAGTTTGATCCGCCGCATTATCCATGGAGCATAGAACTTCAAGCCAAAAAGATCAGAGCCTGATGCAGCAAGTTGGCAGATGAAGAAGTCCTGTGCATTGAAGCATTTTCCATGAAGAATACAGAAGACCTAGGTCTTCATTGCACCTTCCAGCTTGGCATGTGGAGAGTGTCCTTTGATGGGCTAGAGAGTTCGCCTTATGATGTGATAAATAGTCCTTGGCAGATACTCAAGGTCTTCAATAAAGAACTCTTTGGGATATGCAGCATCTTGGGGCAATGGCTTCATCATACTGAGCATCTGACTCATGTTGGGTTCAGGCTTCTGAAAGATGCTTTCCACAGCTTCACTGTGAATCTGACAGTCAGTTTCGTAGAGATCGCCAGGAGTGGGTAGACTAGTGAGCTCAATGATGTCAAAGGCTTTGGCTTCGTGATGCACGTTTCCTGTCATCCACTCTAGGACCCAAGTCTTCGGATCTCTGTTGTACCCGCGGATGTGAAGTGTGGCATAGAATTGGAGCAGCAACTCTTCATTCCAATGCTCTTGGTCGGTGACGAACAGCAGCAATCCAACCTCTTTGAAGCAATCCAGAGCTTCTTCCAGGCAGGGCAGACCAGCTATTGCTTCAATGTCAAGACGCTTGTGTGGGAAGATGCGACCTTGATTGTATAGAATGCAGGAGTAATAGCTTCGCTGCGGATAGCTCCAGAACTGATCAGATGATATTCTTTCCTTTGAGTAGGGGTTCCTGGAGCTATTGAAGAAAGTGTTTTCTGCTCTGAAGCCATTGACATTGAAGGATCCAGGTGCTGATGCAGGACCTAGAAACCTGGGCAATCTCGGGATTGGCTTCTGTACCTGCGGCCTGTGCTCAACATGATAGTCGAACTGAGGACCAGCAGCAGGCGCAGGAACAGAAGCAGTGGGATCAGTGGCTTCGCTGACTTCTGGTGCTTGGGTTGGTGAAGGCTCCACATTAGCTTCAGCCATGGCAGCGTTAGTGGCTTCATTGGTGTTGGTGGTGGCAGCCTCAAGATTCTCAACCTCTACTTGACGAGCTGGAGGGTCGGTCACAGTCACGTTCTCCTCGAGAACAACTTCTTGGTGGGACGGGGGAGTAGCAGCTTTTGGGGTTTCTTCTTCATCGGCTGATGCAGCCGGAATGTCTTCAGCAGCTTTAGCTTTAGACTCAGAGACTGGAGGCCTTGGTCCTTTGCGAAGCCTGCGTAACGCTGCCGACGCCTATGGAGTTGGAGTTGGCTGGGCCTCAAAGTCTTCTTCCTCTTGTGCTTGTGGGCGATCAGCCCATGATGCATCCTGAGAAATTGGCATCAGAGGACGACCAATGCTGATGAGTTTGCTGTGCATTAGCACAGGCGATGATACCTGTTGGTGCTCGAGCTGAGGAAGAACTGCATCATCTTCAACATGGTCATGGTGACCAATGTCTTCAGCAGCGATGGGATCAGCTGCTGGAAAGTCTTCAGCTTCATGAGCCTCTGTGAAAGCAGGCTCATGGACAGTCAGTTTACGTTCTTGAGGTTCAGCGTCAGGGCGAACCATGGAGATGGGTTCAATAATCAAGGGCTCTGTGGGAGCAGCCCGTTCCTTCTTGGTCTTCTGCTTCTTCTTGGAGGGGGTAGTAGCAGAGGCTTCAGGATGTTTCCTCTTCCTTGCTTCAGCCTCAGCAGTCCTCATCTTCTTCAGCTCTGAAGCGGTTGACCGGGCCTTTGGCTTCGAGCCAGTCATGCTAGTTGGGAAGACAATGGGATCTGCTTCCTGCCTTGGTGCGTTGGGTTCGGCCACAGTGGGCTTCTTCTTCTACTTAGCAGCCATCCTGGGATCAATGTCCGGATGCCCAAGGGCCTTGCGCTTCTCAGCCTCGTTGTAGCCTTGCACACACTTGTCAGCCAGGCTCTTTATGCGCTCCCGAGAACCCTGAGCTTCTGTGCGTTTCTTGAGAAAGGCTTCTTTGAGCTCGTGCAGCATAATCTTGAAGTTTTTCACCTCTTGCACACTGAGCTTGGCCATATGCTTCTTGAACTGAGCATTCTCAAAGTCAATCTTTTGATTTAGTTCAACAATGCGCTGGGCGATAGCTAATTCTGAAGCAATGGTGCCATGGAAGGCGACACTGAGGCCAATTGGTAGTTGCAGATCTTCGAAGCTGATGTTGGGCGTGTCAAACCACTCATCAATGAAGTTGTGGATGATTGTCACGTCAAAGAGAGGCAAATCATTGAAGATTTCTGCTTCTTCTTTGCTCTTGATGAGTTGCTCAAGAGCGTCATCTGCAAGATCTTCATCACTAGACAGATCAATGGCATCGTTTCGCAGAATGGTAGCAGCTGTCAGTTCTTGGCCGGTGTGTGGCAGAGGCCTCTTGACCTTCTGGGGCTTGGAGATGCGTGACAAATCTTCAGACTGCACACTGTCTTCAGGAGGTGCAGTGGCCAGTGGCTTCGCCCGTGAGATTTTTGGTGCAGAGGCAGGCTTTGAAGCTTTTGGCTGCTTCAGCTTCTTTGGCTTCGGCGCTGCAGGTGCTTCATCTGATTCAGCGTCATCTGCAGGCTCATTCACGGCAGTCGCTTGAACCACGATATGGGTGATGAGACCTTCAAGGTTGTAGAAGGGCCCAAGAAGATTGGGTTCAGCTTCGCGAGTTCCATTGGCACGGGGAGCAGTGGGACCAGGGTTGAAGTCTAATCCCAAAGACTTCTTGTTCTGCTTTGCTGAGTTCTTGGCAAACTGGAAGTTGCGCTTGAACAGATTGTCGTCACGGCACCATTGTAGTGACGATGGGTGTGCATCTGCAGGCTGTGGCCCACGGACCATGCAGGGATAGAATCCTTGTTTAATGGCTTCTTCTCTGGACCTGGGTTGAAGATTCTTATATAGGATGTTTCCCCACGGTCGCTTGATGGCATTTTTCTCAGCATATTCTTGGGTCACAAACCGGTATTTGAACCATTGTTCTGCCCAATATCTTCGAATCCACTGGATTCAGGTCTTGCGCTGATTATAATCCTCTTCAGGATCTGTCTTGTAAAGTTCTGAGAGGTCATCAGGCAGATCTCTTGATGTTCTGCCACGACGCTGTCTGCCTCCCTTCCTTGTAGATTTCTCTGAAGCCATGAATTTTAAACTGAAAGGCTTCAATACGTTCAAAGGCTTCAAAGGTTTTCGCTTGCTGGACAAACAGGAACTGGCGTCGGGAGAATTTATATGATGCTGTAAGAATTCTGCAAATGAATGCAGACTATGAGAACCAACGGATTCTCCCGCGGACATGTACCTGTGACAGCATTAAGGTGCGAGGGAAGGGGAAGAGGTCATATGCATTCTCAAAAGATTTTGAAGATAAATCAGTTTAGAAGACATTGACCTCATCGTGCGAAGACATTCACTCATAGATAAGGAGTTGGTTCCAGATTTGTACGAATCCAGAGATCAGTACAAGTGAGGAATCTAACTACTTTGTGAAGCATAAGTGAATATACTAGGCATGTTATGAGATGCAGTATGAAAGAGATCCAACTTGTGTGAATAGAAACTGCTTGTGGTAGAAAGTGACAAATCTATAGGATCAAAGGGGCCGTAAAAAGGAAGTTTTATTTACCACACGTAGAACTGCTAGACGGAGTGGAAGAGGAGGCCGAGTAGTTCGATCGTCCGTGCCCTAACTTGGTGACGGAGGACACCTACGGCGACGGCGGAGAGGACGATGTCCACGGTCGGCGTGAGGACGGCATCGGAGAGGTTGCGAGAGCGAAGCGCTTCATCGCCGGCGTCGTCGAGAGCTAGCGGTGGTGCTAGGGTTCGTGCGAGAGTGGAAGAAGAGATTATGACTGTGGTGAGGCGTGTATTTATAGGTACATGAGCGACTCAGTGTTATTACACAGGTGCCCCAGGCGATTCACATCGAGGAACACCTGGCCATCATGCAGCATGTCGGAGGTTTTTCCACGTCCTACGCACGCCTGGATTGTCGGGTGGTCGTTCCCACTTCTCCGGGTTTCAGGTGAAGGAATGAGCATTGAAAACGGACTTAATGTTTGTCTCTGTATCTTCTGCTGACAAGGACGCAGAGAAGACATTTGACAGTTTCAATAGAATGCATATGACTTGGAGGGATAGAGTTTGAGATAGAAAGCATAGAGAGGTTAGGGTCCGATCATATTCACTTAGTTCAAAAGATTCAACAAGAAGACATAGCTATAAGTGAACGCTATAGAGGACAGAACACTAGTATATATATATATATATATATATATATATATATATATATATATTCAACATAGTGAAGATAATCATGAAGACATGTTGAGATTGAAGCCAAACCAAATGTGAAGACATAGCAAATGTAATGCCATGAGTGAAACACTTCAAACAGAACATTTGGTGGTGGCGTTACCCACCGTATAGGAAGTATTAGACCCAGACACGACGCACAATTATCGTGGCGCTCCGAAGTCAAATTCCACATTAATGTATTCACACTTAGAATGTATGTCTTCATTGATTGAAGATGTACTTTACTTCGTGTGTTGCACATCTAAGTCATCAATATGCATAAGTGTTCGGATGTGTGCCTGATCACAGGATATTTGAGCATTCCAAGATATTTAGCTCACACCATAACTTGCAAAATCTCTTCTCATCCAAGGGCTTGGTGAAGATATCTGTCAATTGCTCTTCAGTGTTGACGTGTATGATATCGATATCTTCCTTCACAACATGATCTCTAAGAAAGTGATGACGAATTTCAATGTGCTTTGTCTTCGAATGCTGAACTGGGTTGTTGGCAATCTTGATGGCGCTTTCGTTGTCGCAGTAGAGTGGCACTTGCCTCAGATGAATGCCATAGTCCTTGAGTGTTTGCTTCATCCACAGAAGCTGGGCGCAGCAAGATCCAGAAGCAATGTATTCAGATTCAGCAGTGGAGAGAGACACATAGTTCTGCTTCTTTGAAGACCAACATACAAGTGATCGTCCCAGAAAATGACATGTGCCTGATGTAGACTTGCGATCCACCTTGTCACCAGCATAATCAGCATCCGAGAATCCAACCAGATCAAACTCTGAGCCCTTTGGATACCATAATCCTAGAGTTGGGGTGTGAGCCAAATATCGAAGAATTCGCTTCACAACTAAGTGATGCGACTCCTTTGGTGCCGCTTGGAATCGAGCACACATGCAAACACTAAGCATAATATCTGGCCTAGATGCACATAGATAAAGTAAAGAACCAATCATGGAGTGGTATACCTTTTGATCGAACTCTTTACCATTGTCGTCGGGACCCAGATGATGTTTGGCTAGCATTGGCATCGTGAAGCCTTTGCAGTCTTGCATACCGAACTTCTTCAGGCAATCTTTGAGATACTTCTCTTGAGATATGAAGATGCCGTTGCGTTGCAAACGTATTTGAAGACCGAGGAAGAACTTCAGCTCTCCCATCATGGACATCTGATATTGCTCTTGCATCATATATCCAAACTCTTCACTGTACTTCTGATTGGTGCAGCCGAAGATGATGTCATCCACATATATTTGGCACACAAACAGTTCACCATCATATGTCTTCATGAAGAGAGTGGGGTCGAGGGAACCAGGTATGAAGCCTTTGCTCTTTAGGAAGTATTTGAGTGTGTCATACCAAGCCCGAGGGGCTTGTTTGAGGCCATACAGTGCCTTGTTGAGCTTGTATACCATGTCAGGATGTTTTGGGTCTTCAAAGCCAGGCGGTTGTGCAACATACACTTCTTCTTCAATCTTGCCATTGAGAAAGGCGCTATTCACATCCATTTGATATAGAAGTATGTTATGATGATTTGCATAGGCCAGCAGTATGCGTATTGCTTCAAGTCGAGCCACGGGAGCAAATGTTTCATCGAAGTCAATGCCTTCCACTTGAGTATATCCTTGAGCAACGAGACGAGCTTTGTTTCTGACAACTTGACCATGCTCGTCTTGCTTGTTGCGGTATATCCATTTGGTGCCTATTATATTGTGCTTCCGAGGATCAGGATGCTTAACCAGTTCCCATACATTATTTAGCTCAAACTGTTGAAGCTCTTCTTGCATAGCTTGAATCCATTCAGGTTCCATGAAGTCTTCTTCAACTTTCTTGGGTTCTGTTATTGAGACGAATGCGAAGTGCCCACAGAAATTTGCTAGCTGAGTTGCCCTTCAACGAGTGAGCGGACCAGGTGCATTAATGCTATCAATTATTCTCTCAATCTGCACTTCATTGGCAACACGAGGATGTACAGGGCGAAGATTTTGCTCTTGCTGATCATTGTCATTGTTAGTGGGATTGTCTTCAGGCTGAGCATTGTCTTCAGGTTGATCAGGTGCGGAGATGATAAGTTCCTCTTCAGGTTGAGCTTTAGAGGGTATGATTTCTCCAGTTCCCATTAGCTTGATTGATTCGCTGGATGGAACTTCATCTAGCACATTTGGCAAGTGCTCCCTTTGTGAACCGTTAGTCTCATCAAACCGCACATCCACTGTTTCAACCACTTTATAATGAGAGAGATTGAAGACTCTGTAGGAGTGCGAATCCTTTCCATATCCAAGCATAAAACCCTCATGTGCTTTTGGTGCAAATTTTGAAGTGTGATGTGGATCCTTGATCCAACACCTGGCGCCAAATACTCTGAAGTAACTGACATTTGGCTTCTTGCCAGTAAGGAGCTCATAAGATGTCTTGTTCAGAAGCTTGTGAAGATAAACACGATTGATTGTATGGCATGCAGTATCAATGGCTTCAGGCCAGAATTTTCTTGGAGTCTTGTATTCATCTAGCATCGTCCGGGCCATCTCAATGAGTGTTCTGTTCTTGCGTTCGACGACGCCATTCTGCTGTGGCGTGTACGGAGCTGAGAATTCATGTGTGATGCCCAAAGTATCAAGATATGTATCAAGGCCAGTGTTCTTGAATTCAGTGCCATTGTCACTTTTGATGTGCTTTATCTTGGCGCCATAGTTGTTCATTGCTCGATTGGCGAAGCGTCTGAAGACATCCTGCACTTCAGTCTTGTAGAGGATTATGTGCACCCAAGTATATCTAGAATGATCATCAACAATGACAAAGCCATAGAGACAAGCAGTAGTAGTAAGAGTTGAGTAATGAGTGGGACCGAAAAGATCCATGTGGAGCAGTTCGAAGGGTCGAGTGGTTGTCATGATTGTCTTCGAGGGATGTTTGGCCCTCGTCATCTTTCCTGCTTCACAGGCACCGCATAAGTGATCTTTCTTGAACTTGATGCCCTCGATGCCTATGACATGCTTCTTTGCAAGGGTGTGGAGGTTCCTCATGCCAGCATGCCCTAGCCTCTGATGCCAGAGCCAGCATTCTGAAGCTTTTGCTAGAAGACATACGGCAAGCTGTGGTCCTGCTGAGAAATCTACCACGTACAAATCATCTTTCCGATACCCTTCAAACACTAGAGACTTGTCAGATTCCATTAGAACAAGGCAGCGATATTTTCCAAACATTACGATCATGTTCAAATCGCAAAGCATTGAGACAGACATTAAGTTGAAGCCAAGGGATTCAACAAGCATGACTTTATCCATGTGTTGATCCTTTGAGATTGCAACTCTACCTAGACCCAATACCTTACTTTTACCAGTGTCAGCAAATGTGATGTGACTCTTGTCGGATGGACGTAAGGTTGAGTCCATAAGAAGGCTTCTTTTGCCAGTCATGTGATTGGTACATCTACTATCAATAATCCATTCTGAAGATGCTGGTGTCATACCCTACAGTGCAGTTAGGTGGATAGCCTTCACGAAGAGAATTGTGAAGCAAAAACATTTGACGAACCAGTGGGTTATGAAAGCTTAGATCCAGATTAGGACTAATAGGGAGAGTAGCAAGCGATTCAGGAACGAAGTACATAGTAAGACCATTCGGGCATTTGATATTGCGCCCTACAAGATGTTTAAGGTCCCCAGCAATAGCGTCAGACGATTTTGGTTTTCTGCTGGAGACCTTTCCCTGCAAAAGAGAGTTAAGCTTTCGTAGCCACCCACATCTTCAAGAGTGGCTTAGAAGCAATAAGTCTAAGTGCAACATCTGAGAACTTTGGCTTTGGAGCCCTAGCAAACAGTCTTGCAGGTGGACAATAGTACTCATAAGAATAATCAGAATAGTTCTTGGTCTTATGAACATGGCGGTTTGATGAACCGCGCTCATATTCATAGGCCTGAGTATGGTTTCCCTGCAAAACATTTGCATTAGTGCGACTCGGGTGAGTCCTCTGTCTATGTGAAGCCTTTGGACCGTCTGAACCTGTGGTCTGGGGTTTGTCTTCTTCACCTGTGGTGTCATGATGACATTCACAGGAAGATTCTCCAGACACTTTTTCGGTACCCAGATCTTCTTCATAGGCAGTCCATTACTGCAGTTAGTACCAATGTACCTGGCAAACACTTCACGATTTTGATTCTTAAACAATTTATAGTTTGCATCAAAGGATTCATCAATGGAAATAGGCTTAGCACAAGTGAAGCCAGATAGAGTGGATGGATCTGCTGAAGATTCCTTTGCAGCAACCCATGTGGTTTTGGGGTACTGCTCAGGTTTCCAGTAAGAGCCATCAACATTCATTTTCCTTACGAAACCAACACCCTCTTTCCTCGGGTTTCGGTTCAGGATCTGCATTTTGAGGACATCACATAGTGTCTGATGCCCTTTAAGACTTTTGTACATCCCTGTTTCAAGCAATGTCTTCAACCTAGCATTCTCATCAGCAATAGCAGTGGTATCCTCAGCAGAGGGGTTAGTTCCCACATCAACAGTTGAAGATATTGCAACAGTAGCAGCAGTAGAACATTCAGCAACAGAAGTAACATTATCACGCTCAATGCATTTAAGGCATGGTGGTTCAAATCCTTCCTGAGCGGAACTGATCTGTTCGGCGCGAAGTGACTCGTTTTCCTTTTGAAGATCTTCATGAGCCGCTCTCAATTTCTCAAGATCTTGCTTCCTTTGAAGATAATCATAGGAAAGCTTTTCATGAGTTGTTGAGAGCGTTTCATGACGACTTTCAAGTTCCTCATACTTAACGTGAAGATTTTTTATGTCTTTAATTAATGACTCAGATCGAGTCATTTCAGCGCCTAATAGATCATCGCTTTTGTCTAACAGTTTTTGAATATGTTCCATAGCTTTCTGTTGTTCAGTTGCAATTTTAGCAAGTGTTTTGTAGCTGGGTCTTGAACCACAATCAGATTCATCTTCACTAGATGTTTGATAGTGAGTAGTGCATGTGTTTACCTTGGCACCGCGTGCCATGAAGCAGCAGGTGGGAGCGGAGTAGTCCTTGTCATTTTCATCGGTGTCAGTGATGAAGTCATTGTCTTCAGTGTTGAAGATGGACTTGGCAACGTATGCTGTAGCCAGACTTGCAACGCCAGAATCAGACTCCTCCTCAGACTCCACCTCCGCCTCCTCAGAAGCGGACTCCTCCTCTGAATCCATTTCCTTGCCAACAAATGCACGTGCCTTGCCAGATGAGCTCTTCTTGTGTGATGAAGACTTTGAGGAAGACTTGGAAGAAGACTTTGAGTATTTCTTCTTCTTCTTGTCGTCAGAGTCATATTCCTTGCTCTTCTTCTTCTTTTTGTTCTCATTGTCCCACTGCGGACACTCAGAGATGAAGTGGCCAAGTTTCTTGCACTTGTGACATGTTTTCTTCTTGTAGTCATGAGCAGAAGCTTCATCATTCCTTGAGCTTGATCGTGAAGACTTTCTGAAACCTTTCTTCTTGGTGAATTTTTGGAACTTCTTCACAAGCATAGCAAGTTCCCTTCCAATGTCTTCAGGATCATCAGAACTGCTGTCAGATTCTTCTTTAGATGAGGAGACAGCTTTTGCCTTCAAGGCACGAGTTCGCCCATAGTTTGGACCATAGATATCTCTTTTCTTAGAAAGCTGAAACTCATGTGTGTTGAGCCTCTCAAGTATGTCAGACGGATCGAGTGTCTTGAAATCAGGAAGTTCTTGAATCATCAGGGCTAGGGTGTCAAACAAACTGTCAAGTGATCTCAGTAGTGTCTTAACGACTTCATGCTTGGTGATCTCAGTAGCGCCAAGGGCTTGAAGCTCATTTGTGATGTCAGTGAGTCAATCAAACGTGAGCTGGACATTCTCATTGTCATTTCTCTTGAAGCGGTTGAAGAGGTTGCGAAGGACACTGATTCTCTAATCTCTCTGGGTTGAGACGCCTTCGTTGACCTTGGAGAGCCAGTCCGAGACTAGCTTAGATGTTTCCAAAGCACTCACGTGGCTATGCTGTCCTTTGGTCAGATGACCATAGATGATATTCTTGGCAGTAGAGTCCAGTTGAATGAACTTCTTGACATCAACAGCAGTGACACCTTCTCCAGCCTTGGGAACGCTGTTCTTGACGACATACCATAGGTCGACGTCAATGGCTTCAAGATGCATGCGCATCTTATTCTTCCAGTAGGGATATTCAGTTCCATCGAAGACGGGGCATGCATCGGAGACTTTAATTATCCCTACAGTCGACATAGCTAAAACTCCAGGTGATTAAACCGAATCACACAGAACAAGGGAGTACCTTGCTCTGATACCAATTGAAAGTGCGTTATATCGACTAGAGGGGGGGTGAATAGGCGATTTTCATGAAAGTCTTCAAAACGTGGAAGTTATCAAGACAAACGATAGAAATAAACCTATGACCATGCAGCGGAAGGTAGACTACACTAGGAAAACCATAGCCAAGTATTCAATGGGGTGAAAGCACAATGACTAATAGCAGCAATGTAGTAAGGATCAGGTAGGAAGATATTATGAAGCCAAACAGAACACGCAGTCACTCAGTGAAGACAAAAGATAGTGCAATCATACAATGACTTCACAAGGACCAATAGTAAGTAAAGGGAAGGGAAGGATGAAACCAGTGACTCATTGAAGACAATGATTTGTTGGACCAGTTCCAGTTGCTGTGACAACTGTATGTCTGGTTAGGGCGGCTAGGTATTTAAACCTGAGGACACATAGTCCTGGACACCCAGTCCTGAACACGCAGCTCAGGACACCCAGTCCTCACCGTATTCCCCATGAGCTAAGGTCACACAGACCTCGCCCAATCACTCTGGTAAGTCTTCAAGGTAGAGTCCCAAACCTTCACAGACTTTGTTCACTGGCGATCCACAATGTCTCTTGGATGCTCAAAACGCGACGCCTAACCGGCTGGAGGATTCACAGTCCTCAAGTGTAATAAGTCTTCAGATCACACAGACAAGAAAACTTAAGTGATGCCTAACACTCTTTGGCTCTGGGTGGTTAGGGCTTTATCCTTGCAAGGAATTCTCTCTCAAAGGCTTCAAGGTGGGTTGCTCTCAAACGACAAAAGCCATACACTAACTCTGAGCAGTCAACCATTTATGGTTGTAGGGGGTGGGCTATTTATAGCCACTAGGCAACCCGACCTGATTTCTCCGAAATGACCCTGGGTCACTAAGGAACTGACACGTGTTCCAATGGTCAGATTTCAAACACAGACGGCCACTTTACTTGGGCTACAAGTAAAGCCGACTTGTTCGACTCTGGATAAGATTTGCTCTCATAGTATTCACTCAAAGACATAGGTTTTGGTTAAGCATCACTTTAGTCATTCTGACTGGTTCACTTGGACCCCACTTAACAGTATGGTGGTTCCTATGACTCAACAAAGAAGAAATAGAACTACAAAAGATCTAAGTCTTCAAGCTCCATAGGCTTCATGCGATGTCTTCTCTTGTCATAGTCTTCAATGAGAATATCTTCATATACCACCTTTTGACATCAATGTCTTCATACATTTTTAAGGGTCATCTCTGGTAGGAAAACTGAATCAATGAGGGACTTCTACCTGTGTTATCCTGCAATTCTCACAAACACATCAGTCCCTCAACTAGGTTTGTCTTCAATACTCCAAAACCAACTTGGGGTGGCACTAGATGCACTTACAATCTCCCGCTTTTTGGTGATTGATGACAAACTAGTTGAAGTTTTCAACGGGGAATATAATATGTGAATTTGTAAAGGATAAGGAATTGTCTTCATAAGTTGCGATCGACCCTGTTTGTCCTTCCTAGGTCGCGATTAGACTTGAAGCACTACAACATGAATCAATTGTCAAATTTAAAGTGTCAACTTTCAGACTTGAAGCACTACATACTTTTGCTGAAAGATGTCACTATGTCAGTTTATGATTGGCCGCAATCACAAGCCAATAATGCTCCGAAACAGCCTAAGAAAATATCTATATGTTCTTGTATCCATAACAATGATGATTATTGTATGATGCTAGACTGGGTTAGTGTTCTTCTGATGCTATAAACTGAATGCAGGTTTGCAAAGGCTAACTAAAGGATGGAAGATATGAGAAGCTTACCAGCTTGGTGGCGTTCTTGAGGAACTCAAGCTTGGCACGCACGATGATGGGAACCCTGATGACCATGAAAGTGCGTTATATCGACTAGAGGGGGGTGAATAGGCGATTTTTATGGAAGTCTTCAAAATGTGGAAGTTATGAAGACAAACTATAGAAATAAACCTATGACCATGCAGCGAAAGGTAGACTACACTAGGCAAACCATAGTAAAGTATTCAATGGAGTGAAATCACAATGACTAATAGCAGCAATGTAGTAAGGTTCAGGTAGGAAGATATTATGAAGCCAAACAGAACACGCAGTCACTCGGTGAAGACAAAAGATAGTGCAATCATACAATGACTTCACAAGGACCAACAGTAAGTAAAGGGAAGGGAAGGATGAAACCAGTGACTCGTTGAAGAAAATGATTTGTTGGACCAATTCCAGTTGCTGTGACAACTGTACGTCTGGTTAGGGTGGCTAGGTATTTAAACCTGAGGACACATAGTCCCGGACACCCAGTCCTGAACACGCAGCTCAGGACACCCAGTCCTCACCATATTACCCTTGAGCTAAGGTCACACAGACCTCGCCCAATCACTCTGGTAAGTCTTCAAGGTAGACTCCCAAACCTTCACAGACTTCGTTCACCGGCGATCCACCATGTCTCTTGGATGCTCAGAACGCGACGCCTAACCGGCTGGAGGATTCACAGTCCTCAAGTGTAATAAGTCTTCAGATCACACAGACAAGAAAACTTAAGTGATGCCTAACACTCTTTGGCTTTGGGTGGTTAGGGCTTTATCCTCGCAAGGAATTCTCTCTCAAAGGCTTCGAGGTGGGTTGCTCTCAAACGAAAAAAGCCGTACACTAACTCTGAGCAGCCAACCGTTTATGGTTGTAGGGGGTGGGCTATTTATAGCCACTAGGCAACCCGACCTGATTTGTCCGAAATGACCCTGGGTCACTAAGGAACTGACACGTGTTCCAACAGTTAGATTTCAAACACACACGGCCACTTTACTTGGGCTACAAGTAAAGCTGACTTGTCCGACTCTGGACAAGATTTGCTCTCATAGTCTTCACTCGAAGACATAGGTTTTGCTTAAGCATCACTTCAGTCATTCTGACTGGTTCACTTGGACCCCATTTAACAGTACGGTGGTTCCTATGACTCAACAAAGAAGAAACAGAACTACAAAAGATCTAAGTCGTCGAGCTCCATAGGCTTCATGCGATGTCTTCTCTTGTCATAGTATTCAATGAGAATATCTTCATATACCACCTTTTGACATCAATGTCTTCATACATTTTTAGGGGTCATCTCTGGTAGGAAAACCGAATCAATGAGGGACTTCTACCTGTGTTATCCTGCAATTCTCACAAACACATCAGTCCCTCAACTAGGTTTGTCGTCAATACTCCAAAACCAACTAGGGGTGGCACTAGATGCACTTACAGACCACCATCTTGATCCTCCAATAATCTAGGGATTACGCGGCGAAGGGTTCATAACTCTGTCCAAACTTCAAAAATCATGAAGGGTTGCCCCTATTAGCTGCTCAGAAAAAAAATCATGCCAATCTCTATCCCTTGCCAAGTCCCATTACAAAATATAATTAGAATCAACGGAACCACCAAAGCAGAATAAAACAATTACCAAGGGATGCAGTCAGG
This sequence comes from Triticum aestivum, assembly GCF_018294505.1. NCBI lineage: Eukaryota > Viridiplantae > Streptophyta > Magnoliopsida > Poales > Poaceae > Triticum > Triticum aestivum. The sequence continues at coordinate 552,012,332 of NC_057806.1, forward strand.
CGCCACAATAGTTGTGCTTGATGTCAGATTATGGCTTGCCTTCCATGGTAATCGGTTAAGAGCTATTCGATTCTTCTGATCTAGTTTGTGGTTTGGATTGGATTCGATGCTTTCGCTGTCCACCTCACCGCGGACCAGAGCGCGGCCCCAAATCATGTAGTAAGTTTGTTATTATATATGAAGCAATTGTAATCTTGAGCATTGATTTTCTGTACACAACATTTACTCATTGACAGAAAATGGACCAAAAGATCAGTCCTAACATTTTCATGCACAACAAATATGAAGATTGGAGAAAAAATGTTTAGTACAGGAGAAAATCTATCGCATCATCTTCCGGTTTACTTGTTCATGAACTTATTCACCAATAATAGCAATGCAAACATGGAATCAAGTACAGAAGGTGGGATCAAATGGGAAATTGAAGATGGTGTTCCACTCTCCGTCCCTGTAACAACGCAATCTTGCATTCAATTCCCCAACAAACAAAAAATATTGTTGATGCTTCCGCATGGTTGGAGGCTTGAGGAGGGGATCTTGTACTCACCATCCTGCTCGGAGAGGAGACCCCGCCGGAGGAGGGGATACAACCAGATGAGGGGAGCATGGATCTTCGCGCCTCAATCCAGCCAGAAGGAGCCGCCGTTGCCGCGTGGGCTGTGGGGAGGGAGAAGCAACTATGGTGGTGGTAGATGGCGGCATGGGGGAAGATCGACCTGCCACCAGTCGCCTCCGGTCTGCAGAGAAGTGAGTCGGGCGGTGGGGTGGCCTACCACCGGTGCGGAGGAAGGCGAAGCCATGGGGCGATGCAGCACCGCCGTCGGTGCCGAGCGAGGCGAAGCCATGGGGCGATGCGGCAGATGTTCGGGCGTAGGCGTGCGGGAGATCTATTTTTTTCAATGATGAACCATTATTTCACACATAGGGACTTCACTACGGGTTAATTCAAAAAGTATAGGTGATTTTCTGGAAACTTACCGCGACGGTGAACCCGGAGACTCAATGCGTGCTTTATTATTAGGGATATATATATATTGTCATATGATCTCTTATGCTAAAGTAACAATTCATTCACATACTCAAGTATGAATCAGAAACTTCATTGAAAACCAACAAACTATAATCTCAGTCATTGAAGCAATTGCAATTTATCATAACATAGGAAAGAGTCAATATAAGAGCTTCTCAACAAGTCCACATACTCAACCATAATTTAGTCTTTCACAATTGCTAACACTCACGCGATATTTATGGTTATGAAGTTTTAATCGGTCACAGAGAACGATATGGGCTTATAGTTTTGCCTCCCAACTTTTTACCTCAAGGGTAATGTCAACAATAATAGTTCATGAAAACTCACATCCAATTGGCCATATATATTAGGATCTTTCCAACACATTGTGCTTGCCAAAGGATAAAATGTAAAAAGGAAAAGGTGAAGATCACCGTGACTCTTATATGAAGTAACAGACAAGAATAAAAGATAGGCCCTTCGCAGAGGGAAGCACAGGTTGTCATGTGCTTTTATGGTTGGATGCACAAAATCTTAATGCAAAAGAACGTCACTTTATATTGCCACTTGTGATATGGACCTTTATTATGCAGTCCGTCGCTTTTATTTCTTCCACAAATAAATCATACATATTTAGAGAGCAATTTGTATTACTTGCTATGATGACACCTTACTTGAAGGATCTTACTCAATCCATAGGTAGATATGGTGGACTCTCATGGCAAAACTGGGTTTAAGGATATTTGGAAGCACAAGTAGTATCTCTACTTGGTGAAAATAAATTGGCTAGCATGAGAGGGAAATGCAAGCTCAACATGTTGGATGATCCATGACAATATAATTTATCTCAGATGTAAGAAAACATAACCCATTACGTTGTCTTCCTTGTCCAACATCAACTCTTTAGCATGTCATATTTTAATGAGTGCTCACAATCTTAAAAGATGTCCAAGATAGTATATTTATATGTGAAAACCTCTCTTTCTTTATTACTTCCTATTAATTGCAATAATGACCAAAACTAGGTTTGTCAGCTCTCAAAAAATTTTATTCATCATACTCTTTATATGTGAAGTCATTAATCTCCATAAGATCCATATGATCTCTTTATTTCTTTCTATTTCTTCTCTTTTATTCTATTCCCTCAAGATCATAGCAAAATAATCAAGCCCTTTACTCAACACTAATATTTATTGTATATAGCTCACGGACTCGATTAGATAGAAGGATCATAAAGCAAAACTAAAAACTAGATCATACCTACTTTATTCTACTAGATCAAGATATTACCAAAGGGGCCAAACTAAGAAAAATGGTAAAGATAAAAGTGATGGTGATATGATACCGGGGCACTCCCCCAAGCTTGGAAGTTTCCAAGGGGGAGTGCCCATACCCATGTGTTTATGTTTCCTTCCTCGGAGGTGGTGATGATGGAGTTATTGATGACGTGTGCTTCTTCCTTAATTTGCACTTGAGGATAGAATTTTGCTCCCTTAGGTCCTCGATCTCCTGCTCAAGGCATAATACCTTTTTGCATAGTTCTTATTTGTTCTCCTGCAAGAGACAAAAAGGGATAAACTCGATCTTAGGTTTCTTTGCTCTATTGGGGAGGCTTGACTTTTTGAACTCCACATGCATGTCCCCAGGTTGAGGTAATGGGACTTCATCTTCATCTGAGCTCGTCTCCTCCGTTCCCTTAGGCTCATAGTCTTCTTCTTCCTCCGTGGTCCAACCACAATGCTCCATGTCCCCGTAGACCTTATGATCTGCAAGGTAATCTGCCACATAGCTTTCTCCCTCTGAATCTTGGGATGACATAATGCTCTAATCTGCAGCAGAAACAACTCAAAATAAAGACAGAGGATATTTGCGTGATACAGTGGTCAAAACCTTTGGGAGATTATATAGTGAATTTTTACCGACCAAAGAAGTATCGTACATGAAACGGAGTCCGGAGAGCACATGAGGTGCCCACGAGGCAGGGGGCGTGCCCAGGGGGGTAGGGCGCGCCCTCCACCCTCGTGGAAGCCTCGTGTCCTTCCCGGACTACTTCTTATTTTCCTATTTTCTTAAACATTCCAAAACAGAGAAAAATTGCCATTGGAACTGTTTTGGAGTCGGTTTACTTACCGTACCATGTACCTATTCCTTTTCGGGGTCTGAAACGTTTTGAAAAGTGTCCCTTATGTATTCCTCCAGGGTTACGGTTTCAATAACATTAGTTTCAACATTTATGGGATTACCTGAGATATAATGTTTGATTCTTTGACCGTTCACTGATGAAGCTATGTACCTAGGGTAGGGTCATAGGCCTGACCTAGACACCCTCCCCTAGGACATCACCCTAAAAGCAGAAGCATTCTAGAAATAGCATAATCCACTCGACCTCGAAGCATTCCACTCGGAAGACTTGAAGTCACTCGACTGTGACAACTACCACTCGACAGACAGAAGATCTAAAGTCACTCTGCATGATAACGGTCGGACATTTACTTCATAGACTTAATAAACATTTATGTCACTTTATTGCTAGCATTACCAGTAACACCCCCTCTTGATGTACCTTAAAACCCTTGTAACGTGGGCTGGTTGGGGTCTAGGCGCACTCTATATAAGCCAACCCCTCCACTGGCACAAGGGTTCGCACCCCCTGTAAACACACACATACATAATCCAGTCGACCGCCTCCAGGCACCGAGACGTAGGGCTGTTACTTCCTCCGCGAAGGGCCTGAACTCGTAAAACTCGTGTGTACAACTTCGCCATAGCTAGGATCTTGCCTCGTCATACCTACCCCATTCTACTGTCAGTCTTAGATCCACGACAGTGGGCGCCCACCTTGGGGCAGGTGTCTTAGCGACTTCTTGGTGGAGTTGCGATTTTTTCTGATTCTCATCATCATGATTTCTGCCAGCGGACTGGTTGAGGGCCGCAAGATCCGTCTCGGTGCGCTCGTTTTCATTGCCGACGACTCCACTTGGCTTCAGGAAGCTGCGCTCGACGTCGATGCGCTCCCCGTCCGCGGGGCGACGCACTTTTGCGCGTGCGTCCGCGGCTTCCTTCTCCGGCAACCGTCGACGCAGTATCAGTCGGTTCCTATGGTTTCCTCGTCCCCCGCTGTTCGCCGGCACAAGCATTTTGTTCGATCGCGGCTCTAGTGGTGGGTCAGACACGCGGTGGCCCGCCACTCGACCACCTCACAAGTCGGGGATAGTGCCTCGAGGGCTAGTGCAGCTGTCTTGTTTTCGGTGCGGAGTGCTATGTCCGGATCACTAGCGAGAGTGATGATGCCGTTAGGCCCGGGCATCTTGAGCTTCATGTACCCGTAATGGGGTATTGCTTGGAAGATTGTAAACGCTTCCCGCCCTAGCAGAGCGTGATAACCGCTGCTGAACGGAGCCACCTGGAACGTGACCTCTTCGGACCTGTAATTATCCAACGTGCCGAACACCACATCTAGTGTGATTTTTCCTGTACAGCGCGCTTCCCGACAGGGGATTATTCCTCTAAAGGTTGTGCTGCTTCGCTTAATGCGGTTCCAGTCTATTTCCATTTTTTGAAGGGTCTCCTCATAAATGAGGTTCAATCCACTGCCGCCATCCATGAGTACCTTGGTAATACGAAAGCCATCCACTATTGGACTGAGGACCAATGCGGCTGGTGCTCGGGGTGTTCGGGATTTAGGTTCATCACTCGTGTTAAAGGTAATAGCCGTGTCACTCCATGGGTTTATTGTTGCTACTTGGTAGACTTCGGCAAGGCTGCGGAGTGTCCTTTTTCGCATATTATTTGATGTGAAAGTCTCGAAGACTGTTAATACCGTATTGGTGTCTCTGGGGTGGCTTTCTGTGGCCTCCGTAATTAGGAGATTTTCGCCAATTTTGGCCACCTGCCGGAGTATCCAACATGCTCTGAGGCTGTGAGTTGGTGTGGCGTCCTCTATACTATGAATTTTATAGGGTCCATTGAGACACCCTTCCAGTACGGTTCCATGCCCTGTAGAGGGTTTTTGCTCTTTAGTGCTTGACCCGGGTGACTGGTGATGATGCACCCTTTTATTTCGGACTGGGTTTGTACTCAAGGCCTGATTGTCCCAAAATTTTATTTCGGTTTTCCAGGCGCTTTCCATTGCACAGTACTTTCGTACAATGGACGCCAAGTCAGTGAAGCGTGTAATATCACGAAGACTTATGGCGTTGAGTATTCCCTTGTTTGTGCAATTATTGCAGAAGATTGAGATTGCGTCTTCCTCACGGCAGTCCCTTAGCCTGTTCTTAACTAGGAGGAATCTGGCCCAGTAATGATGTACTGTTTCATCGGGTTCTTGCCTGATTTTGGATAGATCGCTTATGTTGGGGTGGGTGGGTGGAATTAAATCCGAAGCCTCACCCCATCTAAGGCTCAGAGGCCGAGGAATGTCTGAACTCGACAATTTGGATTCCGGGATGTTGTCTAATGAATCCAGCCCGTCGCCTGACTCTAAGTTCAGGTTTTGTGTGATATCCTCCCCTCCGCGGGTATCCTGCTTGGAGGGATCGGGGATTCAGACGTAGCGAGTCCTTAAGATAGATGAAGGGTCGCCACACTGTCCCTCTACCACGGCAACATGATGGGTGACTTGGGGAGAGTTAATCTCTCTCAGATCGGTTTTAGGCCCAATCTGGTCGTAATCCGTAGCGACTCCCAGGGCGGCAAAGCGATCCAAGAGATCGTTTATGGAGGAAAGCTCTATTGGATCTAACTGCTCGGCGAGTTCCGAGTTGACATGAAGATTGTTTTCGATGGCTCGAGAGGTCATCGTCGGCGCCGAAGCCGAACAGGCGGTCACAAGAAAGCCACCTAACCGAAGGGTTTAGCCGACAGCCAAAGCTCCCTTAGCAACGGTGCCGTCTTTAAAGATGAGGCGAGGCATCCTTCCTGATGGTGATGACACAGAGGAACTCTCAATGAAAGCACCAATGTTGGTGTCAAACCCGGCGGATCTCGGGTAGGGGGTCCCGAACTGTGCATCTAGGCCGGATGGTAACAGGAGACAAGGGACACGAAGTTTTACCCAGGTTTGGGCCCTCTCGATGGAGGTAAAACGCTACGTCCTGCTTGATTAATATTGATGATATGGGTAGTACAAGAGTAGATCTACCACGAGATCGAGGAGGCTAAACCCTAGAAGCTAGCCTATGGTATGATTGTTGATGTGTATGTTCTCCTACGGACTAAAACCCTCCGGTTTATATAGACACCCGATAGGGTTAGGGTTACATAGAGTCAGTTACACTGGTAGGAGATCTTCATATCCGTATCGCCAAGCTTGCCTTCCACGCCAAGGAATGTCCCTTCCGGACGCGGGACGAAGTCTTCAATCTTGTAACTTCATAGTACAGGAGTCCGGCTGAAGGTATAGTCCGGCTATCCGAACACCCCCTAATCCAGGACTCCCTCAGTGGCAATCGAGCCTGACGAAACCCTCTACGGCCTATTCGTCTGGCTCCGTTGAGACGGCATCCGAGTGTGACAGCAGCGATCCCGCGGTGGAAGTCTTGATGGTCAATGGACCACCCAGTCCTCCTAGCTTCCCCCGCAATGATGTTGGTGATGGCGGCGGCGATCCGTCGCGCATTCACGAAGAATACCGCCCCGAGCCCCTTTGTTCGCAGCGGAGGGAAGAGCTTCGCCGCCGCAATATGGATGCACTTCACACTCCTATTGTTGGACAAACCCCCGAGGCCCGGGCCTTGGAGGAAGCGCGTCTGGCCAACTTGGCTGAGCGCACTCGACTGGAGAACCTGCAGCATGCACTCGACAAGCGTGCTCGGCAGCGGATCCCTGAATCCAGTTGATGGTAGCTTTTTCCACCTCAAACTCAGGTATACCGCATTCTGTTCAAAATCTCACAGCTGTAGCCCGAATAGCAGAGTCAATCCAGCCTTCCCAATCGGAGGCTGGCAGAGGTTTGATGCAGATCGGGGCCTTGCTCTGAGAAGCTGGAGAGCAGAACACAGCAGTGTCTCAGTCGCAGAATAGATTTCATAGCAGGTCTGTGATGGCAGATACAGTACAGTCGGCCCACAGCCCAAGATGTCCTCCACGGCGTGAAGGACGTGGGCATAGGTAAGACCAGTACAGAAACCATGAGCAATATGATCACCGCCTCAGCCATGATGACCGTCGTTGAGTGCCCACACCTCCTCCGAGGAGTGGGTCATATGTGCCTAGGCGGCATGATGACAGACGCCCTCAGAGCGGCGAGCGAAGAATACCAGTTGACCCAAGGGAGCCAGGCTTTGATGCGAGATCTATTCTCATTCAAGGTCTGGTCGACAAGAACAGAGCACACAGAGAAGGCCATGACAGAGATTATCCGACTGGCGGCAGATTGCACATTTCAGGTCTCGAGTGTTTCAACAGAGCTATTAGGGCCGCAGTGATTCCTCCCAATTTCAGGTTGGCGACTGGAATCAGCAAGTTTACGGGTGAGTCTATGCCCGACACTTGGCTTGAGGACTACCGAGTAGCTCTACAGATTGGTGGTGGCAATGATGAAGTCGCCATGAAGCACCTTCCTCTGATGTTGGAAGGCTCGACCAGAGCATGGCTGAACCAGTTAGCACCTGGCAGTATATTCAGTTGGGAGGAACTAGCCCGAGTGTTTGTTAGGACTTTTGAAGGTACTTGCAAGCGACCAACGGGGGTGACTGAGTTGCATCATTGTGTGAAAAAGCCGAATGAAACCCTGAGAGACTATATCCAGAGATGGATCACGTTACACCATACAATGGAGAATGTGTCAGATCACCAAGTAGTTTGTGACTTCAAAGAAGGCGTTAAGTACCGGGAGTTGAATCTGAAATTCGGTCGGACAGGAGATGATGGAGATTGCCACCAAATACGCTAACGACGAAGAAGAAGACCGACTCCGGAGTGGCAAGCACAAAACAATCGCCTAGGACACCGGTGGAGGTACTTCCAATCGGAAACAAAAGCGTAAGGCCGAGCCAGCTGCTCCTAGTGAGGATTTAGTTATGGCTCAAGGAAAGTTCAAGGGGAAGCCCAAAGGGCCCTGGAACCCCAAGAAAGTGAAAGATCAAGATGGAAATGATGTGTTGGATTTACCGTGCCACATTCACACCAAGAAAGATGAAGAGGGTAATCTGATTTATCCTAAGCACAACACTCGGCAGTGTCGACTCCTGATCCAGCAGTTCTGAGAGAAACAACCCAAAGGAGAAGGAAAAAGAGTCGGACAAGGGTGAGGATAAGGAAGAGGATGATGATGGTTTTCCCAACGTCAATTCCACTCTGATGATTTTTGCTGATGTTGAGAGCAAAAGTCGATTAAAAGTTATCAATAGAGAAGTGAACACGGTTGCTTCGGCAACACCAAGTTATTTGAAGTGGTCCTAGCCTGCCATCACGTTCGACCAGTCTAACCATCCAGCACGTATAGCCACCCCTGGGAGGCAAGCGTTGGTGGTCGACCTAGTTGTTGAAGGCACTCGACTGACTAAAGTGCTGATGGATGGTGGTAGCGGCCTGAATATCCTTTATGCTGAAACCTTGAAGGGAATGGGGATTCTGATGTCCAAGCTCAGCGAAAGTAATATGACTTTCCATGGCGTTATACCTGGCAAGAAGGCTGAATCACTTGGCCAGATCACCCTTGATGTAGTTTTCGGTGATTGCAAGAATTACCGCAAGGAAAAGTTGACATTTGAAGTAGTGGATTTCCAGAGTGCTTATCATGCTATTCTGGGTAGGCCTGCCTATGCACGTTTCATGGCTCGACCGTGTTACGTGTACCTCAAATTGAAAATGCCTGGTCCCAGAGGAGTGATCACTATCACTGGCAATCGGAAGAAGGCAGAAGAGTTCTTCCAGAAGGGCTCAAAAATCACCGATGCACAAATGGCAGCTGTCAAAATGCAAGAAAATCAGAAAAATGCAGATCCAAGTGATTTGCTGCGCTCCAAGAAGCCTGCCACAGATTCTGCATTTCAGTCGTCCGGTGAAACCAAGATGATTCATATTCACCTGACCGATCCTAATGCTGCTCCTACTCATATCTCAACGTCGCTCGACAGCAAATAGGAAGAAGTGCTCATCTAGTTCCTCTATGAGAACTGGGACATCTTTGCATGGAAACCTTCTGACATGCCGGGTGTACCCAGGGGATTGGCTGAGCATTGTTTGCGAGTCGACCCAAAAGTAAAACCAATCAAGAAACATCTCCGACGGTCCGCCATACAGAAGAGAAAAGCAATTGGTGAGAAATTGGCTCGACTCCTGGCAGGTGAGTTCATCCGAGAGATTTACCACTCCGAGTGGCTCGCCAATGTTGTTATTGTCCCCAAGAAGGACGACTCATTTCGCATGTGCATTGACTTCAAGCATATCAATCGGGCCCACCCAAAAGATCATTTTCCTCTCCCCCGCATCGACCAGATTGTCGACTCAACTGCGGGGTGTGAGCGTTTGTCTTTTCTAGACGCATATTCCGGGTATCATCAGATCCGACTGTATGGACCCGATGAGATAAAAACAGCTTTCATCACACCATTCGGGTGTTTTTGTTATGTCACCATGCTGTTCGGTCTCAAGAACGTTGGAGCTACATTCATAAGGATGATTCAGAAGTGTCTGCTCACTCAAATCAGTCAAAATGTGGAAACATACATGGATGACATTATGGTCAAGTCGCGTAAAGGTTCTGACCTACTGACTGACCTTGCTGAAACCTTTGCCAACCTAAGAAGATATGATATCAAGATTAACCCATCAAAGTGCACATTCGGAGTTCCTGGCGGAAAGTTACTCGACTTCCTTGTTTCCGAACAAGGGATCGACCCGAACCCAGAGAAAGTTGGTGCCATACTCTGGATGAAGCGTCCTGTGCGTGTGCATCATGTCAAGAAGCTTACTGGTTGTTTGGCCACCTTGAGTCGATTCATTTCTCGCCTCGGTGAAAAGGCATTGCCTCTTTACCGACTGATGAAGAAATCCGACAAGTTCGAGTGGACTCCTGAAGCTGATGCAGCATTTGCAGAACTCAAAGCCCTGCTGTCGACCCAACCGGTGCTCGCTGCCCCAATCAGTAAAGAGCCTTTACTGCTTTATATTGCAGCCACTTGACAAGTTGTCAGTACAGTACTCACGGTCGAGAGGGAAGAAGAAGGAAAAGCCTATAAAGTTCAGCGCCCAGTATACTATGTTTCCGAATTCTGACTCCATCCAAGCAAAGATATCCACATTATCAGAAGCTTGTTTATGGGATTTACATGACCACAAAGAAGGTTGCACATTATTTCACTGATCACTCCATTATAGTCGTCAGCGATGCACCATTGTCGGAAATTCTGAACAACAGAGATGCAACTGGTCAAGTGGCAAAGTGGGCGATTTAACTCCTCCCCTTGGATATCAAGTTTGAGGCAAAGAAAGCTATCAAGTCCCAGGCAATAGCAGATTTCCTCGCCGAGTGGAGCGAACAGCAACTGCTGACTCAGATTCACTCGGACCATTGGACCATGTTCTTTTATGGATCTAAGATGCTGAATGGTTCAGGTGCTGGAGTATTATTGGTATCCCCCCGAGGTGACAAGCTCCTATATGTTCTCCAGATTCATTTTGATTCGTCCAACAATGAAGCTGAATATGAGGCACTTTTGTATGGGTTGCGTATGGCCATTTCACTCGGCGTCTGTCGCCTCATGGTCTACGGCGACTCAGATTTGGTGCTGAATCAAGTAATGAAGGAGTGGGACGTCAGAAGCCCGGCTATGACTGGCTATTGTAATGAAGTGAGAAAGTTAGAGAAGAAGTTTGAGGGTTTAGAGCTCCATCACATACCCTGATTGAAAAATCAAGCAGCAGATGATTTGGCGAAGATAGGTTCCAAGAGAGAAGCCATTCCCAGTAATGTGTTTTTGGAACATATTCATACACCTTCAGTCCAGGAAGATCCTTTCACTGAAGAACCCCCACAACTAAAGAGCGCCACTGATCCGACTAAAGTCGAAGTCCCGGCCATGGTCGACTTGATCATGGAGGTTTTGGTCATCACTCCCAATTGGATAGTGCAGTACATCGCTGAGGGAGTCCTGGATTTGGGGATGTTTGGATAGCCGGACTATACCTTCGGTCGGACTCCTGGACCATGAAGATACAAGATTGAAGACTTCGTCCCGTGTCCGGAAGGGACTTTCCTTGGCGTGGAAGGCAAGCTTGGCGATACGGATATGTAGATCTCCTACCATTGTAACTAACTCTCTGTAACCCTAGCCCTCTCCGGTGTCTATATAAACCGGAGAGTTTTAGTCCGTAGGACGAACAAACAATCATACCATAGGCTAGCTTCTAGGGTTTAGCCTCTCCGATCTCGTGGTAGATCTACTCTTGTACTACCCATATCATCAATATTAATCAAGCAGGACGTAGGGTTTTACCTCCATCAAGAGGGCCCGAACCTGGGTAAAACATCGTGTCCCCTACCTCCTGTTACCATCCGCCTAGACGCACAGTTCGGGACCCCCTACCGAGATCCACCGGTTTTGACACCGACATTGGTGCTTTCATTGAGAGTTCCTCTATGTCATCACCTTTAGGCCCGATGGCTCCTCCGATCATCAACGACAATGCGATCCAGGGTGAGACTTTTCTCCCCGGACAGATCTTCGTATTTGGCGGCTTTGCACTGCTGGCCAATTCGCTTGGCCATCTGGAGCAGATCAAAAGCTACGCCTGTGGCCATCTGGTCAGATTTGGAAGTTTGAACTACACGGCCAACCTCTGCGGAGACATGATCTTCGACGGGTTCGAGCCGCAGCCGAGCGCGCCGCACTGTCACGATGGGCATGATCTAGCTCTGCCGCCGAACAGTGCCCTGGAGGCCACAACCACATCTGCTTCGACCCTTAATTCGGAGCCAACTGCGCCAATCGAGGATGGGTGGTTGGACACCGCCTCGGGGGCTGCAATCTCTACGATCGAGCCGAACACAAGCCCTATTCTCTACGAAGATCGTGACTCCATGGAGCCGGCCTCCTCTCCAAACTCCGAGCCCTCCGCGCCCCTACCAATCGAACCCGATTGGTCGCCGATCATGGAGTTCACCGCCGCGGACATCTTTCAGCACTCGCCCTTCGGCGATATTCTGAATTCACTAAAGTCTCTCTCTTTATCAGGAGAGCCCTGGCCGGACTATGGTCAGCAAGGTTGGAATGTGGATGATGAAGAAATTCGAAGCCCACCCACCACCCACTTCGTAGCCACTGTCGATGATTTAACCGACATGCTTGACTTCGACTCCGAAGACATCGACGGTATGGACGCCGATGCAGGAGACGATCAAGAACCAGCGCCTATAGGGAACTGGAAAGCCACCTCATCGTATGATATATACATGGTGGACACCCCAAAAGAAGACAATGGCGATGGAACAGCGGAGGATGACCCCTCCAAGAAGCAGCCTAAGTGCCGGCGTCAGCGGCGCCGCTCTAAATCCCGCCAAAGCAAAAATGGTGATTCCGGCACGGGAGATAATAACACCCCGGACAGTGCCGAAGACAACCACCTCCAGCAAGATTCAGCAAAGGAGGATGGAGAAGCCAGCCCTCATGAGAGAGCGGCAGATAGAGAGGTCGAGGACGATAATTATATACCTCCCTCGGAAGATGAGGCAAGCCTCGACAATGACGAATTTGTCGTGCCAGAGGATCCCATCGAACAAGAGCGTTTCAAACGCAGGCTTATGGCCACGGCGAGCAGCCTCAAGAAAAAACAGCAACAGCTTAGAGCTGATCAAGATTTGCTAGCCGACAGATGGACTAAAGTCCTTGCGGCCGAAGAGTATGAACTCAAACGCCCCTCCAAGAGCTACACAAAGCGCATTTTGCTACCCCGACTAGAGGAGGAAGCACCTAAACCTACATCACCAGCGCATGATGCGGTCGACCGGCCACCACGTGGCCGCGACAGAGAAGCCTCTCGGTCCTCCACTGAAGCTGCACCCTGGCGCCGCTCAAAAAATACCAAGGCACGGGAAAATGCGCCAGACCTGCGAGATATATTGGAGGACAAGGCAAGGCAAACAAGATCGATCTACAGATCACGTGGGCGCCCCACGACACAAGACAGTAATCGTCACTCCGGATACAGTCAATCCGGCCGGGCCGAACACAGTAGACAAAGCTCGTTTGAGCTGCGTCGTGATATAGCCCAATACAGAGGCGCCGCACACCCACTATGCTTCACAGATATCCCTGAGAGTTTCAAACCCGTGAACATCGAATCGTATGATGGCACAACAGATCCTGCGGTATGGATCCAGGATTATCTCCTTCATATCCACATGGCCCGCGGTGATGACCTAAATGCCATCAAATACCTCCCACTCAAGCTTAAAGTACCAGCTCAGCATTGGCTTAACAACTTGCCAGCAGAATCAATTGGTTGTTGGGAGGACCTGGAAGCCGCATTCCTCGACAATTTCCAAGGCACTTATGTGCACCCACCAGACGCCCATGACCTTAGCCACATAATTCAGCAGCCAGAGGAATCATCCAGACAATTCTGGACATAGTTCCTAACCAAGAAAAATCAAATCGTCGACTGTCCGGACGCAGAGGCCCTAGCAGCCTTCAAGCATAACATCCGCGACGAGTGGCTTGCATGGCACCTAGGACAGGAAAAGCCGAAATCTATGGCAGCCCTCACGACACTTATGACCCGCTTTTGCGCGGGAGAAGATAGCTGGCTAGCTCGCAGCAATAACATGACCAAGAGCCCTGGTAATTCGGATACCAAGGATAGCAGTGGCAGGTCGCGTCGCAACAAGCAAAAGCGCCGCATTAACAGCGACAATGCTGAGGATACGGCAGTTAATGCCGGATTCAGAGGCTCTAAACCCGGTCAGCGGAAAAAGCCATTCAAAAGAAATACCCCAGGCCCGTCCAGTTTGGACCGAATACTCGACCGCTCATGCCAGATACATGGCACCCCCGAAAAACCAGCCAATCACACCAACAGGGGTTGTTGGGTGTTCAAGCAGGCAGGCAAGTTAAATGCCCAAAGCAGAGACAAGGGGCTGCATAGCGATGATGAGGAGGAGCCTCGACTGCTGAACAACAGTGGACAAAAAGGTTTTCCCCCACAAGTGCGGACGGTGAACATGATATACGCAACCCACGTCCCCAAGAGGGAGCAGAAGCGTGCGCTAAGGGACGTATACGCGATGGAGACAGTAGCCCCAAAGTTCAACCCATGGTCTTCCTGCCCGATCACTTTTGATCGAAGGGACCACCCCACTAGCATCCGTCATGGCAGATTCGCCGCATTGGTTCTAGACCCAATTGTTGACGGATTTCACCTCACTAGAATCCTTATGGACGGCGGCAGCAGCCTGAACCTGCTTTACCAGGATACAGTGCGGAAAATGGGTATCGATCCCTTGAGGATTAAACCCACTAAAACGACCTTTAAAGGCGTCATACCTAGTGTAGAGGGCAACTGTACAGGCTCAGTTACACTTGAAGTGGTCTTCGGATCTCCGGATAATTTCTGAAGTGAGGAGTTAATCTTCGACATAGTCCCGTTCTGCAGTGGCTATCACGCACTGCTCGGGCAAACCGCATTTGCCAAGTTCAATGCGGTGCCGCACTACGCATACCTCAAGCTCAAGATGCCAGGCCCTCGAGGCGTCATCACGGTCAATGGAAACACCGAACGCTCTCTACGAACGGAGGAGCATACGGCGGCTATCGCAGCGGAAGTACAAAGCAGCCTCTCAAGGACATTCTCCAGTCCGTCCATTAAACGTTTGGACACCATCAAGCGCGCCTGGAGTAACCTACAACAAGACCGTCTGGCACGTTCCGAGCAAGCGTAGCAATGCGGCCCCAACCCCAGTCCTCGCGAACTTGCGAAACTAGTGTTGCATGTACATAACTACACTCTGGAAATACCATGGGCACAGGGGTAGGGGAACCATCACGGCACGCCCGAAACGCGGCTTAAACCGCACTAGGGCTGCCGATTTCTTAATTTTCTCTTATTTTTCAGGAATCCATTCTTAGGAAGGCTTGTCCGGTAGTACAATTGCCGCACAAACGATACAACCATGGAAGCAGAAAGCTACGCCGCACTATGGAACTCTAAGGTGGTCTCTATAACGAGCAATATACCCGTTTCACATAACATTCCGCAGCTTGCCCCTGGAGAGGACATGTTAAATAGTCTCATCTTTTTCTTATTGTAGTATTTGTATCGTTCTGCTTTGATCGCAACTTTTTTAAATAAACAATGCATAGCTTCCGTCTATTATTGCATTACTCTTTTTTACGAATATATGTTCATTAATGACATGTTGCACCCGTACACTTTGGTACGACCAATACGCCAGGGGCTTCAGTACCCCACAATACGGTGTGAGAAGTCCGAACACTTTCACAAGTGCGGCACCCCGAACTTATAGCATTATATGCATCGGCTCCGAATCATGTCTTGGGTCAATAGATGGGTTTGCCCGGCTCCTATGTTTTGGTACCTTACGTTCCGTTATATCGGCTAAGGTAGCACTAGGAGAACTACTGCAATTGTGCCCCAGTTGAGCTGGGCTAAGCACCTCAGTAGAGAAAGCTAAAACTGACCGTCATGATGAGGCGAGAGCTGGTCGCTGTTCGAGAGGTTTTCAAGTCCCTAAAGACTTATGCCGCTTAGAGCAAGTAGTCGGCTTTGTCCGGCCTAGGCGTGGATAGCGCCCTGAACTCGGTCTTCCGAACACTAGGGGCTTCGCCGAAATTTAAAATTATAGAATTCTATGGCTAAGTGAGAGTGTTCAAGCATTATAGTCCGATTGCCTTGTTCGTTGTGTTGAGCGCCTCCCTCCAAGGACCCAAGAATGGGAAAAAGAGCGCTCATGTTTATCCCGAACACCCCAGCACTCATGGCATGGGGGTAGAAGCCGACGACTCGCCATCTCTCAAATTTGATGAACGGTCGCACAGAAGGTAATATTTAAATTCAAAAGTGTTGCTTAGCGCATATGAAAAAGTTTTCAGCATACAGGATCACAAATGTGAGTTTACTCAAATATTACATCTTTGGAGCATTCATCCGCTATAATGTGGGAACCCTTCAGGACGCCCTCATAATATGCTTCCAGGACACGATGCTCCTTGCTCGGCGGCGGCCCGTCCTTCACCAGCTTCTCTGCATCCATCTTGCCCCAGTGCACTTTAGCACGGGCAAGCACCCAACGGGCACCTTCGATGCAGATGGAGCGCTTGATTACTTCAAGCAGTGGACAATCATCCACTAGCCGCCTCACCAGCCCGAAGTAGCTCCCAGGCAGAGCCTCTCCAGGCCAAAGCCGAACAATGAGGCCCTTTATGGCCTGTTCGGCCACCTTGTGGAGCTCGATCATTTGCTTCAGCTGGTCGCTCAAAGGCACCAGGTGTCCGGCCTCAGCATACTGAGACCAGAACATCTTCACCGTCGAGCTCCCCTCCTTGGCTCGACAGTAGGCGGCGGCATCAGACGCACTATGGGGCAAATCTCTGAATGCTCCTGGAGAGCTCCGGACTCGGGTAAGTAACAAGTAATTCACTTTCACGTGCTTGCTTTGCATAATGAATGCCTTACCCGCCGCTATCTTCTTCATATCTCCAATTTCTTGGAGGGCTTTCTGGGCTTCGGCCTTGGCAGACTTCGTGCTTTCGAGGGCTGCCGCAAGCTCGGACGCTTGCGTCTTCGAGTCAAGCTCCAAACTCTCGTGTTTTTTCACAAGAGCCTGGAGCTCTTTCTGCACCTCCTCCACCCGCGCCTCCTGCTTCCCTCTCTCTGTGCGCTCTGCGGCCGCTCTGTTTTCGGCCTCGGACAACGCTTTCTTAAGGGTTGCCACCTCGGTCGTGGCCTCTATAATAGCACGTTGATCCTGTCATTTTTTGCAACCACATCTTCTCTATATACTTGCGCAAGGTATTACTTACCTTCCTTCTCCTCGAGTTGCCTCTTGGCATGGCCGAGCTCGTTCTTGGACCGTGCGAGGTTTTGCTTCAGCGTATCCACCTCCGCAGTCAGTGCGGCGGAGGCCAGCAGCGAAGCCTGCATACGCATATTGACTTGATTATGTTAGACTCCTGCGAATGTTATTAGATCCTCTATTCGGCTTTTCTTTTCGAACACCGAACAGAGCATCAGGGGCTATTAGAAGGCTTACCTCAAAGCCTATTAGAAGGCTGGCACAGGCTTCAGTCAGTCCGCTCTTGGCGGACTGAACCTTCTGGATCACCGCACTCATAACAGTGCGGTGCTCCTCGTCGATGGAGGCGCCGTTAAGCACCTCCAACAAATTGTCCGGTGCCTCCAGTTGGACGAAGGTCGCTGGCTCGGTAGGCTTGCTCCTCTTGGAAGGAGGCTGCCTACCGGAGTCCGGAACCATTGAAGGTTCCGGCGCAGTGTCCGGCTCAAGGCCGGACTTGGAGCCCTTGGGGGTTCTATCCCCTTTACGCCTGGAGTCCGGGAGGTCGCCTTGCGGCGCCTCCAGGACCACCTCCTCCTGGCTTGGAACCTGTTGGGACGCCACCGCGGCGTCATCCGTAGGATGGGGGGAGGTAGCCGTCAGAAGCGAATTCACATCCGACGAATCTAGGGAACCGCTCGACGACACGTCAAGCCGGTCTTTGGGTGGACTGCATAAACATGTTCGACGTAAGGAAAAGCTGTGCAATGGGGGAATACTATGAATCACTCTGGTATCCGGATACTTACAATCTCGCCAGGGGCTTGGCCCTATGCGGCCACTCCTCTTCACTGTCGTCGGTGTTGGTGGAGTAGTCCGGAGGACGGGTCTTCCCCTTCTTGGACCCTTCGGCCTCCCCAGTTGGGGCGGCCTTCCTTTTCTTCCGTCCCCCCGCTGGAGGAGGAGAGGTCTCTTCTTCCTCCTCCTCGTCTTCATGGGAGGAGTGCGCCTTGGAGTCGTCGGATGATGAATCCGACACCTCCTGGCGCCGGGCACTCTTTCGAGTCCCCGTGGCCTTATTCTTGGCCTTCTTCTCCGGCACCACATAGGGTGCCGGAACCAGCAGCTTCGCCAAGCGAGCGTCTGCTGGGCCATTGGGCAAGGAGCCGGACAGTTGACCTGTCTGGACATCTCCTGCCAATTCTGTCAAAGGTAAGGGAGCTTAGATCCCGCATGGAGTCAAACTATGAAAAACTAATACCCTGTAAAAGGTAAAAACAGCTTACCTCACGAGCGTGACGCTGCGTGCTGAATCCGCGATCCTCGGTAGCGAATGCGGGGGCCTCGGCGCCCTTGAAAAGCACCTTCTAGGCATCTTCGTACGTCGTGTCGAAGAGCCTGCTTAGAGTTCGGTGTCGCGCTGGGTCGAACTCCCACAGGTTGAAAGCCCGTTGTTGACACGGGAGGATCCGGCGGATGAGCATCACCTAGACTACGTTGCCAAGTTTGAGCTTCTTGTCCACCAGGGTTTGGACGCATGTTTGGAGTCCGGTCAGCTCTCCTTTTTTACCCCATGACAGGCCCGTCTCTTTCCAGGAGGCGAGCCGCGTAGGGGGTCCGGATCAGAACTCGGGGGCTGCGACCCATTCAGGGTCGCGCGGCTCGGTGATGTAAAACCACCCCGATTGCCACCCCTTTAGGGACTCTATGAAGGAGCTCTCGAGCCATAGGACGTTGGGAATCTTGCCCACCATGGCGCCTCCGCACTCTGCCTGGGTGCCGCGCACCACCTTCGGCTTGACATTGAAAGTATTCAGCCATAGGCCGAAATGGGGGCGGATGCAGAAGAAAGCCTCGCACACGACGATAAATGCCGAGATGTTGAGGACACAGTTCGGGGCCAGATCATGGAAACCCAGGCCATAGTAGAACATGAGCCCCCGGACAAATGGGTGGAGAGGGAAACCCAGTCCGCGGAGGAAATGGGGGAGGAACACCACCCTCTCATGGGGCATAGGGGTGGGGATGAGCTGCCCCTCTTCGGGAAGCCGGTGCGCAATGTCGTTAGACAAGTATCCGGCCTTCCTCGGTTTTTTGATGTCTCCCTCCGTAATGGAGGAGACCATCCACTTGCCTCCCGCTCCGGACATGGCTGGAGAAGGTTGAGGTGGGGTGTGCGGACTTGGGCGCTGGAGCTCGAGTGCGCGGAAATGGATAGGCAAAGCAGGAAGAAGGCGTGGATGAAAAGGTGGATCCTTATCCCCTTATATGGGTGGACGCGACTATGTGTCCCCACCAGCCTGGTAAAACTCGCTTATCTCCCAAGCGCCGTAATCAATGGCGCAGATTGGGTTACACACGCCCGTATTGATTAGAATCCCGGAATAAGGGGACACGATCTCTGCTTTGACAAGACGTGCCAAGGAAACTGCCTCGCTAAACGCGCTAAGGTGGGACAGTAAAACGATTCGAATAAAGACTTGGCCATGGTGTGATGTCATGCTACGGAATATGTCAGCAGATTAGATTTGCGTAAATATTATTCTCTCTATGGCAGTATGTGGAAACTTATTTTGCAGAGCCGGACACTACCTTTGTGTTCAAAATCTTCTATGAAGTACTTGGAGGAGGAACCCGCCTTGCAATGCCAAAGACAATCTGCGCGCCGGACTTGTCGTCATTGAAGCCTGGTTCAGGGGCTACTGAGGGAGTCCTGTATTAGGGGGTGTCCGGATAGCCGGACTATACCTTCGGCCGGACTCCTGGACCATGAAGATACAAGATTGAAGACTTCGTCCCGTGTCCGGAAGGGACTTCCCTTGGCGTGGAAGGCAAGCTTGGCGATACGGATATGTAGATCTCCTACCATTGTAACCGACTCTGTGTAGCCCTAGCCCTCTCCGATGTCCATATAAACAGGAGAGTTTTAGTCCGTAGGACGAACAAACAATCATACCATAGGCTAGCTTCTAGGGTTTAGCCTCTCCGATCTCGTGGTAGATCTACTCTTGTACTACCCATATCATCAATATTAATCAAGCAGGACGTAGGGTTTTACCTCCATCAAGAGGGCCCGAACCTGGGTAAAACATCGTGTCCCCTACCTCCTGTTACCATCCGCCTAGACGCACAGTTTGGGACCCCCTACCCGAGATCTGCCAGTTTTGACACCGACAATCACGTACATCCTTAGGAAGGAACTCCCAGAGGATGAAGAAGAGGCCCGACAGATCGTCCGCCAATCCAAAGCTTTTACTGTGTTAAGAGGGCAGCTGTTCAGAGAAAGTGTAACTGGAGTCAGCCAAAAATGCATAACACCAGAAGAAGGTCGAGTGATCCTTAACGACATCCACTCGGGGACCTATGGTCACCATGCATCCTCTCAGACCATTGTGGCCAAAGCATAACGAGCGGGATTTTATTGGCCACGGGAAAACGAGATGGCACAAGAAATAGTCGACATATGTGAAGGTTGCAGTTTTACTCCAACATGTCTCACAAGCCTGCATCAGCCCTGAAGACCATTCCACTCGTATGGCCCTTCGCTGTTTGGGGTTTGGACATGGTTGGACCTCTGAGAACGGGTAGGAGCGGTTTCACCCATGTACTCGTGGCAGTCGACTAGTTCACCAAATGGATTGTAGCTAAACCTATCAAAAGTCTTGAAGCTAGTACTGCGGTCAGTTTCATCAAAGAGTTAACATCCAGATATGATGTTCCGCACAACATCATCATTGACAATGGGTCAAACTTCAATTCTGATGAGTTCAGAGCCTTCTGCGCTTCCCAAGGCACTCAAGTCGATTATGCTTCAGTCGCCCATTCCCAGTCGAATGGACAAGCTGAAAGAGCAAATGGATTGATTCTCAAAGGACTGAAACCCCGACTGATGCGTGATCTAAAGCACGTGGCAGGCGCCTGGGTCGATGAACTTCCATCAGTGCTTTGGGGTTTGAGGACAACTCCTAATCGCTCGACTGGCCGAACTCCATTCTTCTTGGTCTATGGAGCTGAAGTTGTACTTCCGAGTGACTTGCTTCACAATGCACCCAGAGTCGAGCTTTTCTCAGAAGATGAAGCAGAACAGGCTCGGCAAGACGCAGTTGATCTCCAGGAAGAGGAAAGAGAGATGGCCCTGATCCGGTCTACCATTTATCAGCAAGACTTGTGTCGATTCCACGCCAGAAATGTGAGGGGTCGAGCATTTCAAGAAGGAGACTTGGTTCTTCGAGTGGATCAACAGAAATGACACAAGCTCGCCCCTACTTGGGAAGGCCCCTTCATTATCACCAGAGTGATCCACAATGGAGCATACCGCTTATACAATGTTGAGCACAAGAAAGACGAGGCACGCGCTTGGAATGCGGAGCTACTCCGCCCCTTTTACACTTAAGCATTCAGACTGTTGAGATGTAGTAAGAAATACCCTTTAGTTTGATTATCAAAGACACAGTTTTACAGTCTCTTAAATGATTACTGTTCCTTTTTTATATGTTCTAAATCCCCCAGTGGGTGCCTTAGATGCGAATCTGTTTCGCCTAAGTTTAAAAAAAAATCCTATCGAGTGTTGAGCAAGCCTCTCACTCGGAGGCTTAGCTGCGAATCCGTTTCTCCTAAGTTTGAAAAATCCTATGATGTCTACTACACAGCCTTCTTCTTGTAGACAATGTTGGGCCTCCAAGTGCAGAGGTTTGTAGAACAGTGGCAAATTTCCCTCAAGTGGATAACCTAAGGTTTATCAATCCGTAGGAGGCGTAGGATGAAGATGGTCTCTCTCAAGCAACCCTGCAACCAAATAACAAAGAGTCTCTTGTGTCCCCAACACACCCAATACAATGGTAAATTGTATAGGTGCACTAGTTCGGCGAAGAGATGGTGATACAAGTGGTATATGGATGGTAGATAAAGGTTTTTGTAATATGAAAATATAAAAACAACAAGGTAACTAATGATAAAAGTGAGCACAAACGGTATTCCAATGCGTTGAAACAAGGCCTAGGGTTCATACTTTCACTAGTGAAAGTTCTCTCAACAATAATAACATAATTGGATCATATAACTATCCCTCAACATGCAACAAAGAGTCACTCCAAAGTCACTAGTAGCGGAGAACAAACGAAGATATTATGGTAGGGTACAAAACCACCTCAAAGTTATCCTTTCTGGTCGATATATTCAAGAGTCTGTAGTAAAATAACATGAAGCTATTCTTTCTGTTGAATCTATCATAGAGTTCGTACTAGAATAACACCTTAAGACAAAAATCAACCAAAACCATAATGTCACCCAGATAGTCCAATGTCACCTCAAGTATCCGTGGGTATGATTATACGATATGCATTACACAATCTCAGATTCATCTATTCAAACCAACACAAAATACATCAAAGAGTGCCCCAAAGTTTCTACCGGAGAGTCAAGACGAAAACGTGTGCCAACCCCTATGCATAAGTTCACGGAACTCGCAAGTTGATCACCAAAACATACATCAAGTGGATCACGTGATATCCCATTGTCACCATAGATAAGCACACGCAAGACATACATCAAGTGTTCTCAAATCCTTAAAGACTCAATCTGATAAGATAACTTCAAAGGGAAAACTCAATCCATTACAAGAGAGTAGAGGGGGAGAAACATCATAAGATCCAACTATAATAGCAAAGCTCGCGATACATCAAGATCGTGCCACTTCAAGAACACGAGAGAGAGAGAGAGAGATCAAACACATAGCTACTGGTACATACCCTCAGACCCGAGGGAGAACTACTCCCTCCTCATCATGGAGAGCACCGAGATGATGAAGATGGACACCGGAGAGGGATTCCCCCCTCCGGCAGGGTGCCGGAGCGAGTCTAGATTGGTTTTTGGTGGCTACAGAGGCTTCTGGCGGCGGAACTCCCGATCTATTGTGCTCCCCGAAGTTTTTAGGATATATGGGTATATATAGGAGGAAGAACTACGTCGGTGGATCTCCGGGCTGTCCACGAGGCAGGGGGTGCGCCCAGGGGGGTGGGCGCGCCCCCCACCCTCGTGGGCAGCCCGAGAGTCTCCTGGTCCATCTCCGATACTCCATGGGCTTCATCTGGTCCAAAAATAAGTTCCGTGAAGTTTCAGGTCAATTGGACTCCGTTTGATTTTCCTTTTCTGCGATACTCTAAAACAAGGAAAAACAAAAACTAGCACTGGGCTCTAGGTTAATAGGTTAGTCCCAAAAATCATATAGAATAGCATATAAATGCATATAAAACATCCAAGGTTGATAATATAATAGCATCGAACAATAAAAAATTATAGATACGTTGGAGATGTATCAGCATCCCAAGCTTAATTTCTGCTCGTCCTCAAGTAGGTTAATTATAAAAACAGAATTTTTGATGTGGAATGCTACCTAACATATTTATCCATGTAATTTTCTTTATTGTGGCAAGAATATTCAGATCCATAAGATTCAAGACAAAAGTTTAATATTGACATAAAAATAATAATACTTCAAGCATACTAACAAAGCAATTATGTCTTCTCAAAATAACATGGCCAAAGAAAGCTATCCCTACAAAATCATATAGTCTAGCTATGCTCCATCTTCACCACACAAAATATTTAAATCATGCACAACCCCGATGACAAGCCAAGCAATTGTTTCATACTTTTGGTGTTCTCAAACCTTTTCAATCTTCACGCAATACATGAGTGTGAGCCATGGACATAGCACTATATGTGGAATAGAATGGTGGTTGTGGAGAAGACAAAAAGGGAGAAGATAGTCTCACATCAACTAGGCATATCAACGGGCTATGGAGATGCCCATTAATAGATATCAATGTGAGTGAGTAGGGATTGCCATGCAACGGATGCACTAGAACTATAAATGTATGAAAGCTCAACAAAAGAAACTAAGTGGGTGTGCATCCAACTTGCTTGCTCACGAAGACCTAGGCCATTGAGGAGGCCGATTATTGGAATATGCAAGCCAAGTTCTATAATGAAAAGTTACCACTAGTATACGGAAGTGAAAAAACAAGAGACTGTCTATTATAAAGATCATGGTGCTACTTTGAAGCACAAGCGTGGAAAAAGGATAGTAGCATTGCCCTTTTTTTCTTTTTTCATTTCCCTTTTTATTCTTTTTATTGGCCTTCCCTTTTTTGGCCTTTCTCTTATTTTTGGGACAATGCTCTATTATTGATGATCATCACACTTCTATTCATTTACAACTCAATGATTACAACTCAATACTTAGAACAAAATATGGCTCTATGTGAATGCCTCTGGCAGTGTACCGGGATGTGCAATGAATCAAGAGTGACATGTATGGAAGAATTATGAACGGTGGCTTTGCCACAAATACGATGTCAAGTACATGATCATGCAAAGCAATATGGCAATCATGGAGCGTGTCATAATAAATGGAACGATGGTAAGTTGCATGTCAATATATCTTGGAATGGCTATGGAAATGCCATGATAGGTAGGTATGGTGGCTGTTTTGAGGAAGGTATATGGTGGGTGTATCATACCGGCGAAAGGTGCGCGGTATTAGAGAGGCTAGCAACGGTGGAAGGGTGAGAGTGCATATAATCCATGGACTCAACATTAGTCATAAAGAACTCACATACTTATTGCAAAAATATATTAGTTATTGAAGCAAAGTACTACGCGCATGCTCCTAGGGGGATATATTGCTAGGAAAAGACCATTGCTCGTCCCCGACCACCACTCATAAGGAAGACAATCAATAAATAAATCATGCCCTGACTTTGTCACATAACGGTTCACCATGCATGCATGCTACGGGAATCACAAACTTCAACACAAGTATTTCTCAAATTCACAACTACTCAACAAGCACAACTTTAATATCAATATCTCCATATCTCAAAACAATAATCAAGTATCAAACTTCTCATAGTATTCAATGCACTTTATATGAAAGTTTTTATTATATCCCTCTTGGATGCCCATCATATTAGGACTAATTTCATAACCAAAGCAAATTACCATGCTGTTCTAAAGACTCTCAAAATAATATAAGTGAAGCACGAGAGTTCGACTATTTCTTCAAAATAAAACCACCGCCGTGCTCCAAAAAGATACAAGTGAAGCACTAGAGCAAATGACAAACTACTCCAAAAGATACAAGTGAAGATCAATGAGTAGTCGAATAATTATGTAACTATATGAAGACTCTCTAACATTTAAGAATTTCATATCTTGGTATTTTATTCATACATCAAGCAAAACAAAATAAAATAAAATTACGCTCCAAGCAAAACACATATCATGTGGTGAATAAAAATATAGCTCCAAGTAAAGTTACCAATGAACAAAGACGAAAGAGGGGATGCCATCCGGGGCATCCCCAAGCTCAGGCTTTTGGTTGTCCTTGAATATTACCTTGGGGTGCCTTGGGAATCCCCAATCTTAGGCTCTTGCCACTCCTTATTCCATAGTCCATCGAATCTTTACCCAAAACTTGAAAACTTCACAACACAAAACTTAAAAGAAAATCTTCATGAGCTCCGTTAGCAAAAGAAAACAAACCACCACTTCAAGGTACTGTAATGAACTCATTCTTTATTTATATTGGTGTTAAAACTACTGTATTCCAACTTCCCTATGGTTTATAAACTCTTTTACTAGCCATAGATTCATTAAAATAAGCAAACAACACACGAAAAACAGAATCTGTCAAAAACAGAACAGTCTGTAGTAATCTATAACTAACGCAAACTACTGGAACCCCAAAAATTCTAAAATAAATTTATGGACGTGAGGAATTTATCTATTAATCATCTGAAAAAATAATTAACTAAATAGCACTCTCCAATAAAAAAGCCAGCAATTCTCGTGAGCGCTAAAGTTTCTGTTTTTTACAGCAAGATCAACAAGACTTTCCCCAAGTCTTCCCAACGGTTCTACTTGGCACAAACACTAACTAAAACATAAAAAACTCAATCATAACATAGGCTAGATAAATTTTTTATTGCTAAACATGAGCAAAAGTTAAATAACAAAAATAAAATTGGGTTGCCTCCCAACAAGCGCTATCGTTTAAAGCCCCTAGCTAGGCATGATGATTTCAATGATCCTCACATAAAAGATAAGAATTGTAACATAAAAGAGCATCATGAAGAATATGACTAGAAAATTTAAGTCTAACCCACTTCCTATGCATAGGGATTTTTTGAGTAAACAACTTATAGGAAGAATAATCAACTAGCATAGGAAGGCAAAACAAGCATAACTTCAAAACATTAAGCACATAGAGAGGAAACTTGATATTATTGCAATTACTACAAGCATATGTTCCTCCCTCAAAATAATTTTCAGTAGCATAATTAATGAATTCAACAATATAACTAGCACCAAAAGCATTCTTTTCATGATCTACAAGCATAAAAATTTTATTACTCTCCACATAAGCAAAGTTCTTCTCATTCGGAATAGTGGGAGTATCATAAGAGACTCGAATACTATAAATTGTTTCCACATTAAAAGAGTAATGTTCAGAAAAAGGGTAATCATAGTCATGACATTTTTTATAAATATAATCATCACTAATTTTTATAGCATATGTATCATCACAATTATTATCATTAGTAGCAACTTTGTTCTCATCATAATCGATTGAAACCTCTTCCAAGATAGTGGAATCATCACTAAATATAGTCATGACCTCTCCAAATCCACTTTCATAATTATCATAATAATATTCAACATCCTCCAAAATAGTGGGATCATTACTTCCTAAAGTTGACACTCTTCCAAACCCACTTTCATCAATATAATCATCATAAGTAGGAGGCATGCTATCATCATTATAAATTTGCATATCAAAACTTGGGAGACTAAAAATATCATCTTCATTAAACTTAGCTTCCCCAAGCTTGGGACTAACATTAATTGCAGCAAATATATTCTCAAAAACATCATCTTCATCAAACATAGCACCCCCAAGCTTGGGACTTTTCATATCATAAGCATAATCACTTTCATCATTAATAGTATGGATATCACCAACAGTGTAGCAATTATCATCATCACAAGGAGTAATAGGAGCAACATCATTTGGGAGAGATACCTTTTTACCTTTGCTTCTCCGTCTTTTATTTTCTTCTTCACATCATGTGTGGGTTCAACCCTCTTTATGGAACTCCTTATTAATGAGATTGGTTGAATAGAAGGCTCCTCCTCGTTACCTGATTCATCATAAGAAATAATAGGAGGATATTGGGAAGTCTCTTCCCTTTCATTAGTATTCTCTTCATCTTCTATTTCTTTTCTTTTCTTTATGTAATTGGCAATATAAGGATTTTCAATACAATTCACCGCACAATACATATAAATTTCCTCTAAATCAATATCGAGGAATTTCTTGAGGTTATATTCTGGAATAATCTTAGTTTGACGTTTCATTTCTTCATAACCCAAAAGCAAACTAAGTTCATTATAATGTGCAAGGGAAATCAATTCATCACAATTTTTGGACACGGTTCGATCATGAAACAATTTGCATTTGATATTTAAATGACCATGTTCATTGCAAAGTTCACAAGTATGGCTAAGAAATTTTAAATTTTCAGCACTAACATTTAGCCTTTCTTGCAACCATTTGGTTTCTAAATGCTTATGCCTCTCGCAATATCTATCTTTCCTATTTGGTGTGTACTTGCAAACCTAATGCACTCCACAAAAATTGACATGTTTATAGGAGACATTTTCATCATAACTAGTGCAATCATCATTAGTACTATGGATATTCAAGGAGTTCATACTAACAACATTGCACTCATGCTCATCATCCAAAGATTTAGTGCCAAACATTTTAATGCATTCTTCTTCTACCACTTTGGCACAATTTTCCTTTCCATCATACTCATGAAAGATATTAAAAAGATGAAGCGTATGAGGCAAACTCAATTCCATATTTTTTGTAGTTTTCTTTTATAAACTAAACTAGTGCTAAAACAAGAAACAAAAAGATTCGGTTGCAAGATCTAAAGATATACCTTCAAGCGCTAACCTCCCCAGCAACGGCGCCAGAAAAGAGCTTGATGTCTACTACACAACCTTCTTCTTGTAGACGTTGTTGGGACTCCAAGTGCAGAGGTTTGTAGGACAGTAGCAAATTTCCCTCAAGTGGATGACCTAAGGTTTATCAATCCGTAGAAGGCGTAGGATGAAGATGGTCTCTCTCAAGCAACCCTGCAACCAAATAACAAAGAGTCTCTTGTGTCGCCAACACACCCAATACAATGGTAAATTGTATTGGTGCACTAGTTCGGCGAAGAGATGGTGATACAAGTGGTATATGGATGGTAGATAAAGGTTTTTGCAATCTGAAAATATAAAAACAGCAAGGTAACTAATGATAAAAGTGAGCACAAAAGGTATTGCAATGAGTTGAAACAAGGCCTGGGGGTTCATACTTTCACTAGTGGAAGTTCTCTCAACAATAATAACATAATTGGATCATATAACTATCCCTCAACATGCAACAAATAGTCACTCCAAAGTCACTAATAGCGGAGAACAAACGAATAGATTATGGTAGGGTACGAAATCACCTCAAAGTTATCCTTTCTGATCGATCTATTCAAGAGTCCGTAGTAAAATAACATGAAGCTATTCTTTCCGTTCAATATATCATAGAGTTCGTACTAGAATAACACCTTAAGACACAAATCAACCAAAACCCTAATGTCACCTAGATATTCCAATGTCACCTCAAGTATTTGTGGGTATGATTATACGATATGCATCACACAATCTCAGATTCATCTATTCAAACCAACACAAAATACTTCAAAGAGTGCCCCAAAGTTTCTACCGGAGAGTCAAGACGAAAACGTGTGCCAACCCCTATGCATAAGTTCACGGAACTCGCAAGTTGATCACCAAAACATACATCAAGTGGATCACGTGATATCCCATTGTCACCATAGATAAGCAGATGCAAGACATACATCAAGTGTTCTCAAATCCTTAAAGACTCAATCCGATAAGATAACTTCAAAGGGAAAACTCAATCCATCACAAGAAAGTAGAGGGGGAGAAACATCATAAGATCCAACTATAATAGCAAAGCTCGCGATACATCAAGATCATGCCACTTCA
This sequence comes from Triticum aestivum, assembly GCF_018294505.1. Taxonomy (NCBI): domain Eukaryota; kingdom Viridiplantae; phylum Streptophyta; class Magnoliopsida; order Poales; family Poaceae; genus Triticum; species Triticum aestivum. The sequence continues at coordinate 552,041,416 of NC_057806.1, forward strand.
AGAACATGAGAGAGAGAGAGCGAGATCAAACACATAGCTACTGGTACATACCCTCAGCACCGAGGGAGAACTACTCCCTCCTCGTCATGGAGAGCACTGGGATGATGAAGATGGCCACCAGAGAGGGATTCCCCCCTCCGGCAGGGTGCCGAAACAGGTCTAGATTGGTTTTTGGTGGCTACGGAGGCTTTTGGCATCGGAACTCCCGATCTATTGTGCTCCCCGAAGTTTTTAGGGTATATGGGTATATATAGGAGGAAGAAGTACGTCGGTGGATCTCCGGGCTGTCCACGAGGCAGGGGGCACGCCTAGGGGGGGGGCACCGACCCTGGTGGGCAGCCCGGGACTCTCTTGGTCTATCTCCGATACTCCTTGGGCTTCTTCTGGTCCAAAAATAAGTTCTGTGAAGTTTCAGGTCAATTGGGCTCCGTTTGATTTTCCTTTTCCGCGATACTCTAAAACAAGGAAAAAAACAAAAAACTGGCACTGGCCTCTAGGTTAATAGGTTAGTCCCAAAAATCATATAAAATAGCATATAAATGCATATAAAACATCCAAGGTTGATAATATAATAGCATGGAACAATAAAAAAATTTAGATACGTTGGAGACATATCATCCTACCGAGTGGTGAGCAAGCCTCCCACTCGAGGGCTTAGCTGCAGTCCAGTACTCGCCTAAGTTTGAAAAATATTACCGAGTGGTGAGCAAGCCTCCCACTCGGGGGCTTAGCTGCAGTCCAGTACTCGCCTTAGTTTGAAAAATCCTACCGAGTGGTGAGCAAGCCTCCCACTCGGGGGCTTAGCTGTAGTCCAGTACTCGCCTAAGTTTGTAAAATCCTACCGAGTGGTGGGCAACCCTCTCACTCGGGGTCTTAGCTGCAGTCCAGTACTCGCGTAAGTTTGAAAAATCGTACTGAGTGGTGAGCAAGCCTCTTACTCGGAGGCTTAGCTGCCAGTACAATACTCGCCTAAGTTTGAAAATCCTACCGAGTGGTGAGCAAACCTCTCACTCGGGGGCTTAGCTGCCAGTCCAGTACTCGCCTAAGTTTGAAAAATCCTACC
>NC_057806.1:552042867-552105407 GCF_018294505.1 Triticum aestivum
GCTTAGCTGCGGTCCAGTACTCGCCTAAGTTTAAAAAATCCTACCGAGTGGTGAGCAACCCTCTCACTCGGGGGCTTAGCTGCAGTCCAGTACTCGCCTAAGTTTGAAAATCCTACCGAGTGGTGAGCAACCCTCTCACTTGGAGGCTTAGCTGCAGTCCAGTACTTGCCTAAGTTTAAAAAATCCTACCGAGCGGTGAGCAATCCTCACACTCGGGGGCTTAGCTGCAGTCCAGTACTCGCCTAAGTTTGAAACACATCCCTATCCGCAAGGACGACGAGGTGTAGGTCGACTGCAACCTTCTCTTCGGAGCTGCGCCACGAATACAATGAGCGCTCCGTCCTCATCCGCAAGGACGATGAGGTGCAGGTCGACTGCAACCTTCTCTTCGGAGCTACGCCACAAATACAACGTGCGCTCCATCCTCATCCGCAAGGACGATGAGGTGTAGGTCGACTACAACCTTCTCTTTGGAGCTGCGCCATAAATACAACATGCGCTCCATCCTAATATGCAAGGATAGTGAGGTGCAGGTCGACTGGGACATCCTCCTCGGAACTGCATCTCAAGTACAAAGACTATTCCAAGTGAAGAACAAGTTCCACTCGAAGGCAAACACAAGCACATTCAGAAGATAAATCAAGTTCAGATAAATCCTAAAGTTCCATAACACGGATAAAAGTAATCGGGCATTAGGCTCGAAGGAGTTTAACGGTTACAAAATCACTCGGCATTTCGAGGCAAATTTAAGGCGAGATATAAAGTTTGTTCACTCCGCAGGAGGAGGGCTTGCAGGCTCGATGAGCTCGTCCAGATCCATTCTGTCAGCGATTCGAGTGGCAGCAGTAATGAAGGTTTCCATGAAGGATTGGAAGTCATGCCTTTTTGTGTTGGCAACTTTGATCGCCGCCAGCTTCTCTTCTCGGGCTTTTTTGCAGTGGACCCGAACCAGCGACAGAGCCACGTCAGCACCACATCGGGTAGAAGACTTCTTCCATTCCTGCACTCGACCAGGAACCTCATTGAGTCTTGTCATCAGGGGCTCGAGGTCATTTTGAAGCGTTGCCCTTGGCCAAAGTGATGTATCAATGCGCGACACCGCCACCTTCAGGAGAGCAAGATAGCTTGTAATGCTAGCAACACGAGATTCTAGTCGGAGCACGTTCATGGCAGCCTCATCGCCGACAGGAGAAAGGATGTGGTCCAAGCCTGTCTCGATCTGTCCAGTTTCTTCTTCAATGTTTTGGTAGAATTCTGCAGATTCAAGGAGTTAATGGGTCGACCGGTTCATGGTGACTTGCAAACAGTAAATCGGTCGGATAAAGAAAAGTACCTTCGAGCATAAGGAAGAGCTTCTTGGCGAGTGCTTTCAGATAAGTTTCCAGGTCGTTTCTCCTACGAGACATGCTTTCCAGCTGCTCATTCAGAGTCACCTTATCTTTCTTCAGACGAGTCGCCTCTCGGTTGGACTCGGTAATAGACGCCTTCAGCTTGGTGATTTCCTCCTCTAGCGCATTGACCGAAGCCAGCTTTTTGTCAGCAAGTGCAGTCTTCTCCTGAGCCTCCTTTTGCGCAGTTGCAAGATAGAGGTCCTTCTTCGCCAGAGCCTACCTCATTTTCTCTGCAAGATATACACTCGGGTCAGACAAAAGAATGAAGAGATAACTTGAAGGATGGTCAAAATAAACAATCGATAGGTCGTTACCTTACGTACCAGCCACTTCATCTTTAGCCTTTTTCAAGTTTTGATGGGCCAGCTCCATGTCAAGGTTGAGTTGTCTCTACTTTTCCTCGAATTCAGCAAACTTGGAGATAAGCGCACATGATTTCTACAATTAGCAAAAGACATGTCAATGGACAAGATCAAAGATCATTTACTTCCAAGTGAATAAAACTTTAAGACTACTGCAGAATCAAACATTCTTTAGTAGTCTCAGGGACTACACCCAGTGGTTCAGATTTCACTCGACATGGTCCGCCCAGACCGAGTGGAAGAAAGAAAAAAAGAAAAAAGAAGAGAGAAGAAGAGAGACATACTTAGACCCCAACCGACTGCCAGCAGTCGATTGTGGTCTCGTGGACTACACCCAGTGGGTGCACTTAGCGTGCCCCCACTGGTTCATATTCCACTCTACATGGTCCGCCCAGACCGAGTGGAAGAGTGAAACAACAAAGTTGTCAAACACTCAGTGGGTGCGCAGATGCGAAGTGCAGAATTACAAGAAATTGCATGAAGAAAGGTTTTCGGGTAGCATATCCTAACAGAACAAACAACAAGATTAGAGTTCAGTCGGAAGCCAACTTACCTAGACATTGTCTCGAAGGGCCGCGCTGGCGTCATAAGCAGCCTGACTATTTTTGTGCACCACATTCACTCGCTCCATCATTATGCCAGCTTGGCGAATGGCTTCTACAGTGGCTTCCGCCTGGCTTTCTGGAACGTGATGAGTGGTGAATAATGGGACTGACGGTGCAAATGTAGTAGCTTGATGTTCTGAGGCTTGAAGCTGGAAGGTTGAAGCAAACACTGGTACAGTCGACGATGTGGGGCGTTCACTCGATACTGGATCAGTGAAAGTAACAGAAGCCCGAGTCACATCTTCATGTTGTTGAATCGCTGGCTCTGCCGCTAGCACTGATTGGGATGTCTTGCCAGCTGATGCCTTCTTGTTCCTCCTGGGCCTCAGCGGCATGTCCTCGTCATCGTCTGGAAGTTCAATAACATTGGGAGGAGCTGCAAAAAGAATCAATCGCCATAATTTAATCGACCGATAAAACATTCGAGTAACTGAAGACATGATTACGAGAGTTGTACCCGGGTTGGAAGTGACTGCATCTTCCATTTTTTTCATCTTCATACTTATGGTTGGAAGTCCCGGAGGTAGCAGCACTGCAAATTTCAAGATTCGGTCGGTCATGTCTATCACGGTGGGTTGACCAAAACTCGGTTCGTACTAAACCAAGAAATTAGGTCCGAATATTACCCGGAAACAGTAGGAATGGCCACTTTGATCATGGGCAAGGCCTTCTACGGTTTTGACAGTGTCGCTTTAGGTTGTTACGGTGCCTTCTCAGTCGGCGCTGGAGACGGCGCAGCTTTCGGTTGCTTTGGTGCCTTCTCACTCGGCACTGGAGAAGACGTTCGAGGGCGCTTTGACGACTGCCCAGTCGGCACGGTCGCTTTGTCATGGATGCTTGCTGGGTCATGAGTGTGCTTGGATCGCTTTTCCCTACGGGGAGGTGAGTCGACCTCTTCTTCATCACTCGGGTCGTCACTCTCCTCGTCCTCCTCTTCATCAGAGTGCCACTCGCCGCTCTCGCCTTCGCTCGCCTCCCTCTCCGGATCCTACTCCCGCTCCCCGTTGGGCATCGAGTAGATCTCAATAAGGGCCTAAAAGACAACAAGTGAAGAAAAAATTAGTCGGTTGACAACAAGTAGTTACATGATAAATCAAGAGAACACTCGACAATTTAGAGTTGAACCTTGTCTGGTTGACGTGAGTTGTCGAGTGGAGGGACTCTCTAGACCCCCTGGGGTTATCTTTGTTGCCAATGATACCCCTCAGCCACTTCTCCATCGTATCCTCGTCGACCTCTTCTGGGTGGATCCGAGTGGAATCCTCAATGCCCGAATACATCCACATCGGATGGTCACGAGCTTGAAGCGGCTGAATGCGTCGCTTAAGGAAGACCTCCAACAGATCCATGCCAGTCACGCCATCACGGACGAGTTAGACCACCCGCTCGACCAGCACCTTCACCTCCGCTTTCTCCTTCGGGGTCACTTTCAAGGCGGAGGGCTTCTCGACTCGAGCAATGGAGAAGGGGGGAGTCCGGTCGACTGACCTGGAGTCGGCTGGTCTTTGCAATAGAACCAGGTCGACTACCACCCTCGGACTGACTCGGGAAGGATCATGGCCGGGAAAGTGCTTTTACCTCTCATTCCCAAGACCCCCACACATTTGGATCACGTGCGTCCTCTCATCACTCGGGTTGGCCTTCTTGACCGACTGAGAATGACACGTAAAAATGTGCTTGAAGAGGCCCCAGTGTGGTCTACAACCCAAGAAATTCTTGCACATGGACACGAAGGCAGCGAGGTATGATACGTCCCCGTCATATCTATAATTTTTGATTGTTCCATGCCAATATTCTACAACTTTCATATACTTTTGGCAACTTTTTATACTATTTTTGGGACTAACATATTGATCCAGTGCCCAGTTCCGGTTCCTATTTGTTGCATGTTTTTTGTTTCACAGAATATCCATTTCAAACGGAGTCCAAACGGGATAAAAACTGACGGAGATTTTTTTGGAATATATATGATTTCTGGGAAGAAAAATCCACGCGAGACGGTGCCCGAGGGAGGCACGATGCAGGGGGCGCGCCCTCTGTTGGAAAAGGTAGTGCCTAGGAGGCGCTTAGGCACACTTAGGCGCTAGGTGATGGTCAAACGCCTCGCCTAGGGCATAAATGTGAGTCTAGGTAGTGCAAGCAAAAAAATTTCTACCCAAGCAAGAAATCATACCATACTGCACAGATATGCCAAATGGGTCATATTCCAATGGTAGTACCTAGTAGTTAGCTTATTTATATGCCATAAAATTAATACCAATACACATATAATAACCACAAATACACCCTCATAGTAAAAATTATATTACTGCCTAGGTCGTGCCTTGGGCGCTTAAGCACCGCCTAGGCACTAGGCGAAGGCCAACCGCCTCGCTTACGCCTATCGCTTTTTCCAACCTTGCGCGCCCCACCCCCTAGGCGCGCCCCTGACCCTCGTGGCCACCCCATAAGGCAGTTGGTGTCCTTCTTTCGCCGCAAGAAAGCTAATATCCGGATAGAGATCGTGTTAAAATTTCAGCCCAGTCGGAGTTATGGATCTTTGGGAATGCAAGAAACGGTGAAAGGGTAGAATCTGGGAACGCAGAAACATAGAGAGACAGAGAGACATATCCAATCTCGGAGGGGCTCTCGCCCTTCCCACGCCATGGAGACCAAGGACTAGAGGGGAAACCCTTCTCCCATCTAGGGAGGAGGTCAAGGAAGAAGAAGCAGGAGGGGGCTCTCTCCCCCTCGCTTCCGGTGGCACCGGAGTGCCACCGGGGGCCATCATCATCACCGCAATCTTCACCAACAACTTCACCGCCATCATCAGCAACTCTTCCCCCCTCTATGTAGCGGTGTAACCCCTATTTTACCTGCCGTAATCTCTACTTAAACATGGTGCTCAACGCTATATATTATTTCCCAATGATGTATGGCTATCCTATGATGTTTGAGTAGATCCGTTTTGTCCTATGGATTAATTGATGATCGTGATTGGTTTGAGTTGCATGTTTTATTATTGTGCTGTCTTATGGTGCTCTCCGTGTCACGCAAGCGTGAGGAATTCCCGCTGTAGGGTTTGCAATATGTTCATGATTTGCTTATGGTGGGTGGCGTGAGTGACAGAAGCACAGACCCGAGTAAGTAGGTTGTTTGCATATGGGATAAAGAGGACTTGATCTTTAATGCTATGGTTTGGTTTTACCTTAATGATCTTTAGTAGTTGCGGATGCTTGCTAGAGTTCCAATAATAAGTGCATATGATCCAAGTAGAGAAAGTATGTTAGCTTATGCCTCTCCCTCAAATAAAATTGCAATAAAATTGCAATAATGGTTCCCCTAAGATTTCAACAGGCAAGTTGTGCTTCAAAATAAGTCCCTGTTTAAATAATACTTCATCTATTTCCCTTCTTTCATTCATAAACATATCATTTTCATGGTTTAGCAAATATTGTTCAAAAGGATCACTAGGAGGCACAACAATAGAAGCAAGACCAATAATTTCATCTTTACTAGGCAATTCTTTATTATGGGGTTGTCTACAAAATTTAGCAAAATTAAACTCATGAGACATATCCCCTAAACCAACAGAAACAATATCCTTATTGCAGTCTATCTTAGCATTAACATTATTCAAGAAGGTTCTACCAAATATAATGGGACAAAAGTCATATTGTGGGGAACCAAGAACAAGAAAATTAGCAGGATATTTAACTTTCCCACACAATGCATCAACATCTCTAACAATCCCAACTGGTGAAACAGTATCACTATTGGCAAGCTTAATTGTAACATCATCTATTCTATCTCAGCAGGTTCAATATCATGCATAATTTCTTTGTATAAGGAATGAGGTGTTGCACTTGCACTAGCACCCATATGACATAAAGCCATGATAGAAATGATCTCCTATTTTAACAAAAATAACAGGCATGCCTACAACAGGTCTATGTTTATTTTTAGTTTCAGGTCTAGCAATTCTAGCAGATTCATTGCAGAATTAAATAACATGCCCATCAATGTTATCGGCCAAGAGATCTTTAACCATATCAACACTAGGTTCAACTTTAATTTGCTCAGGGGGTTTGGGTGTCTTAATATTACTTTTGTTGACCATAGTTGAAGCTTTAGCATGATCCTTTATTCTAACAGCGAAAGGTGGTTTCTCAATATAAGCAGTAGGAACAACATGATCGTTATAAGTGATAGTCTTTTATTCAACTTTAATAGGTGCAACCACTTTTACTTCAGTAGGAGGATTATATTCAAACCACTTCTCCTTAGGGAGATCAACATGAGTAGCAAAGGATTCACAGAAAGAAAACACTATCTTAGAGTCAAGTCCATATTTAGTGCTATATTCACGGAAAGCATCGGTATCCATAAAAGATTTAACACAATCAAACTTAGGTGTTATACCTAACTACTTACCTTCATCGAGGTCCCAATCTTCAGAGTTGCGTTTAATTCTTTCCAATAAATCCCATTTTAATTCAATAGTCTTCATCATAAAAGATCCAGTACAAGAAGTATCGAGCATGGAGCGATTACTGAGAGAAAGCCGAGCATAATTTTTTTAATAATAATTTCTTTTGAGAACTCATGATTGGGGCATGAATATAACATTGACTTAAGCCTCCCCCAAGCTTGAGCGATGCTTTCTCCTTCACGAGGCCAAAAATTATATATATAATTACGATCACGATGAACAAGATGCATAGGATAAAACTTCTGATGAAATTCCAATTTCAATCGGTTGTAGTTCCATGATCCCATATCATCACATAGACTAAACCATGTCAATGCCTCTCCCTTCAAAGATAAAGGGAGTACCTTCTTATTGATAACATCCTCAGGCATGCCTGCAAGCTTAAATAATCCACAAAGTTCATCCACATAGATTAGGTGCAAATCAGGATGTAATGTTCCGTCACCTGTGAAAGGATTAGCTAGCAGTTTCTCTATCATACCCGAAGGAATTTCAAAGTAAACATTTTCATTAGGTTCAGTAGGTTGAGGAGCAACTATTTGCTCTACTGGTTGGGGTGAAGATACCCCGAACAATCCCCTTAAAGGATTATGTTTCATAGTAACGAGTGACAGTAAATTTCAGCATACTATATAAATTTTTTCCTTACCAAATTCCACCTGCCAAAAGCGCTTCACTCCATAAAAGAGTCTTGATGACCCACAAGTGTAGGGCATCTATCATAGCCTTTTCGGTAAGTAAGAGTGTCAAACCCAACGAGGAGCAGAAGGAAATGATAAGCGGTTTTCAGCAAGGTATTCTCTGCAAGCACTGAAATTATCGGTAACAGATAGTTTTGTGATAAGGTAATTTGTAATGGGTAGCAAGTAATAAAAGTAAATAAGGTGCAGCAAGATGGACCAATCCTTTTTGTAGCAAAGGAAAATCCTGAACAAACTCTTATATAAAGGAAAGCGCTCCCGAGGACACAAGGGAATTATCGTCAAGCTAGTTTTCATCACGCTCATATGATTCGCGTCCGGTACTTTGATAATCTGATATGTGGGTGGACCAGTGCTTGGGTACAGTCCTTACTTATACAAGCATCCCACTTACCAAGAAACGAAAGTACCTGGTAATTTAGGCAGCATCATATTCTCATGAACATTAGAATCATTACCAAGAAACGAAAGTACCTGGTAATTTAGTTGGCGTGCACGAGCTCTAGTAATTGGTCCAGTATGTATAGCAGCAGGGGCTGTGGGTGTAACAATTGTATTGATGTCCTCATCACCCTATTGCAAGCATCCGCAACTACAACAGAAGTATAAAGGTAAACCTAACCATAGCATGAAACATATGGATCCAAATCAGCCCCTTATGAAGCAACGCATAAACTAGGGTTTAAGCTTCTATCACTCTAGCAACCCATCATCTACTTATTACTTCCCAATGCCTTCCTCTAGGCCCAAACAATGGTGAAGTGTCATGTAGTCGACATTCACATGACACCACTAGAGGAAAGACAACATACATCTCATCAAAATATTGAACGAATACCAAATTCACATGACTACTTATAGCAAGACTTCTCCCATGTCCTCAGGAACAAACGTAACTACTCACAAATCATATCCATGTTCATAATCAGAGGGGTATTAATATGCATAATGGATCTGAACATATGACCTTCCACCAAGTAAACCAACTAGCATCAACTACAAGGAGTAATCAACACTACTAGCAACCCATAGGTACCAATCTGAGGTTTGGATACAAAGATTGAATACAAGAGATGAACTAGGGTTTGAGATGCGATGGTGCTGGTGAAGATGTTGATGGAGATTGATCCCCTCCCAATGAGAGGATCGTTGGCGATGACAATTTTGATGATTTCCCCCTCTCGAAGGGAAGTTTCCTCGGCAGAACAGCTCCACCGGAGCCCTAGATTGCTTTCGCCAAGGTTCCGCCTCGTGGCAGCGGAGTTTCGTCCCGTGAGATAGCTTATGATTTTTTCCTCGAGAAAGACTCCATATAGCCAAAGATGGGCATTAGAGGGCCACTAGGGAGCCCATGAGGCAGGGGGCGCGCCTAGGGGGGTAGGGCACGCCCCCACCCTCGTGGACGGTGGATGGCCCCCCTCTGGTACTTCTTTCGCCCAATACTTTTTATATATTCTAAAAATAATTACCATGGAGTTTCAGGACTTTTGGAGATGTCCAGAATAGGTCTCTAATATTTGCTCCTTTTCCAGCCCAGAATTCCAGCTGCCGACATTCCCCCTCTTCATGTAAACCTTGTAAAATAAGAGAGAAAATGCATAAGTATTGCGACATAATGTGTAATAACAGCCCATAATGCAATAAATATCGATATAAAAGCATGATGCAAAATGGACGTATCAGGGCCAGGTGCTGTGATTGCTGCTCTGCTCCCCGAAAGGAATAATGCCATTCGCACTTAAACCAAACCATACGTTCCTTGGGTCAACTGCTGATACGTCTCCAACGTATCTATACTTTTTGATTTCTCCATGCTATATTATCTACTGTTTTGGACTATTTTGGGCTTTATTTTCCACTTTTATATTATTTTTGGGACTAACCTATTAACCGGAGGCCCAGCCCAGAATTGTTGTTTTTTGCCTATTTCAGTGTTTCGGAGAAACAGAATATCAAACGGAGTCCCAACGGAATAAAATCTTCGGGAACGTGATTTTCTCACCGAACGTGATCTAGGAGATTTGGACCCTACTGCAAGGGATCAAAGAGGAGGTCACGAGGGTGGGGGGTGCGCCCCCTCCTAGGGCGCGCCCCCCTGCCTCGTGGGCCCCTCGGTGCTCCACCGACGTACTCCTTCCTCCTATATATACCTATGTACCCCAAACGATCAGAACAGTAGCCAAAAACCTAATTCCACCACCGCAACTTTCTGTATCCACGAGATCCCATCTTGGGGCCTGTTCCGGAGCTCCGCCGGAAGAGGGCCGTCATCACGGAGGGCTTCTACATCATCCTAGCCCCTCTGATGAAGTGTGAGTAGTTTACCTCAGACCTTCGGGTCCATAGTTAGTAGCTAGATGGCTTCTTCTCTCCCTTTGAATCTCAATACAAAGTTCTCCCCCTCTCTTGTGGAGATCTATTCGATGTAATCTTCTTTTTGCGGTGTATTTGTTGAGATTGCTGAATTGTGGGTTTATTATCAAGTCTATCTATGAATAATATTTGAATCTTCTCTGAATTCTTTTATGTATGATTGGTTATCTTTGCAAGTCTCTTCGAATTATCCGTTTGGTTTGGCCAACTAGATTGGTAGTTCTTGCCATGGGAGAAGTGCTTAGTTTGGGTTCGATCTTGCGGTGTCCTTTCTCAGTGAAAGAAGGGGCAACAAGGCACGTATTACATCGTTGCCATCAAGGATAACAAGATGGGGTTTATTTCATATTGCATGAATTTATCTCTCTACATCATGTCATCTTGCTTAAGGCGTTACTCTGTTTTTAACTTAATACTCAAGATGCATGCTGGATAGCGGTTTGAGTGGAGTAATAGTAGTAGATGCAGAGTCGTTTCGGTCTACTTGTCACAGACGTGATGCATATATACATGATCATGCCTAGATATTCTCATAACTATGCTCAATTCTTTCAATTGCTCAACAGTAATTTGTTCTCCCACCGTAGAATACTTATGCTCTTGAGAGAAGCCACTAGTGAAACCTATGGCCCCCGGGTCTATTCTCATCATATCAATCTCCATTACATTAATCTTGCTTTGCTTTTTCACTTTGCTTTTACTTTTTACTTTGCATCTTCATACCAAAAATACCAAAAATATTATATCTATCAGATCTCACTCTCGTAAGTGACCATGAAAGGATTGACAACCCCTAATCACGTTGGTTGCGAGTAGCTCTTGTTTTGTGCAGGTACGATGGACTTGAGCGTGGCCTCCTACTACATTGATACCTTGGTTCTCAAAAACTGAGGGAAATACTTACGCTACTCTGCTGCATCATCCCTTCCTCTTCGGGGAAAACCAACGCAAGCTCAAGACGTAGCAAGAAGGATTTCTGGCGCCGTTGCCGGGGAGTCTACGCAAAAAGTCAACATACCAAGTACACATCGCAATCCCTATCTCTCGCATTACATTATTTGCCATTTGCCTCTCATTTTCCTCTCCCCCACTTCACCCTTGCCGTTTTATTCGCCCTCTCTCTCTATCCTCCCTCTCTATTTGCCTCTTTGTTTGCTTGTGTGTTAGTTTGTTTGCTTGTTGTCATGGCTAGTCCTCTTTCTGCTCCTATGTCCCCCGAGTTTGAAGTCCTTCACTTCAAACAAAGGCAAGGAGAAAACTTAAAGGATGCTTGGTTTAGAATGATGGAATCTTATCATAAATGGACCCTAGAAGTAAATTTCAGAATTTTGCTTCGCAACTTTTATTTGGGCTTAATATGTCTCATAGACAACTTTTGGATTGTGTTGCCAAAGGCAATTTTATTGGAATTGATCCCAGTATCACGCATGAAATTATAGAAGGTATAGTAGGAACTTTACCTCAACAAAAGGGGCCCCATCATACCCAAGAGAAAACGCAAGTTTTTGAGAAAATTTGCGAAGTAACTAAGATTTTACAGAACCTCTTAAGAGCGTTAGCGTAAATCTTCACCGCATGAATATGTTGATTACTCTTTGCAATAAGCGGTTGGATTCCTCAGATCTCAAGATCTCTGAATATGAAGGGAAACATAAAGAACCTCCCGGATTCGAGCATAACATCGCTCAAAGAATTAAGAATCAAGATGACAATACCTAGATCTATCCTCGCTTTTATGCCTAGCTAGTGGCGTTAAACGATAGCGCTTGTTGGGAGGCAACCCAATTTTATTTTTTATTCCTTGATTTTTGCTCCTGATTAGTAATAAATAAATTATCTAGCCTCTGTTTTGGTTGTGTTTTTTGTGTTTAATTAGTGTTTGTGCCAAGTAGAACCGTTGGGAAGACTTGGGGAAAGTCTTGTTGAACTTGCTGTAAAAAACAGAAACTTTAGCGCTCATGAGAACTGCTGCCATTTTTATTTGTAGAGTGATATTTAGTTAATTATTTTTGAAGATGATTAATAGATAAATTCCTCACGTCCAGAAATTTATTTTAGAATTTTTGGGGTTCCAGATCTTGCGCTAGCTACAGATTACTACAGACTGTTCTGTTTTTGACAGATTCTGTTTTTCGTGTGTTGTTTGCTTATTTTGATGAATCTATGGCTAGTAAAATAGTTTATAATCCATAGAGAAGTTGGAATATAGTAGGTTTAACACCAATATAAATAAATAATGAGTTCATTACAGTACCTTGAAGTGGTCTTTTGTTTTTTTCGCTAATGGAGCTCACGAGTTTTCTATTTTGAGTTTTGTGTTGTGAAGTTTTCAAGTTTTGGGTGAATTCTTGTGATGGATTATGGAACAAGGAGTGGCAAGAGCCTAAGCTTGGGGATGCCCGTGGCACCCCCAAGATAATCCAAGGACACCAAAAAGTCAAATCTTGGGGATGCCCCGGAAGGCATCCCCTCTTTCGTCCACTTCCATCGGTAATTTACTTGGAGCTATATTTTTATTCACCAACATGATATGTGTTTTGCTTGGAGCGTCTTGTATTATTTGTGTCTTTGTTTGTTAGTGTGCCACAATCATCCTTGCTGTACACACCTTTTGAGAGATCCATACATGAATTAAAATTTGATAGAATACTCTATGTGCTTCACTTATATCTTTTGAGCTAAGTAGTTTTGCTCTATGTGCTTCACTTATATCTTTTGAGCTAAGTAGTTTTGCTCTATGTGCTTCACTTATATCTTTGAGCGTTATGATTTTGCTCTATGTGCTTCACTTAGATCTTTTAGAGCACGGTGGTGGATTTGTTTTAAAGAAACTATTGATCTCTCATGCTTCACTTAAATTATTTTGAGAGTCTCTTAATAGCATGGTAATTTGCTTAATAATAATATGCTTGGTATTCAAGATTTGTGAAACTTTCTTTTGAGTGTGTTGAATACTAAGAAAAGATTGAAGCATGATAATTGTTTTGAGATATGGAGGTGATAATATTAAAGTCATTGTCGGTGTCAAAACCGGCGGATCTCGGGTAGGGGGTCCCGAACTGTGCGTCTAGGCCGGATGGTAATAGGAGGCAGGGGACATGATGTTTTACCCAGGTTCGGGCCCTCTTGATGGAGGTAAAACCCTACGTCCTGCTTGATTGATATTGATGATATGGGTAGTACAAGAGTGGATCTACCACGAGATCAGAAAGGCTAAACCCTAGAAGCTAGCCTATGGTATGATTGTATGTTATGGTTGTTGTCCTACGGACTAAAACCCTTCGGTTTATATAGACACCGGAGAGGGTTAGGGTTACACAAGGTCGGTTACAAAGGAGGAGATATCCATATCCTTATTGCCTAGCTTGCCTTCCACGCCAAGTAGAGTCCCATCCGGACACGAGACGAAGTCTTCAACCATGTATCTTCATAGTCTAACAGTCCGGCCAATGGAGATAGTCCGGCTGCCGGAGACCCCCTAATCCAGGACTCCCTTAGTAGCCCCTGAACCAGGATTCAATGACGATGAGTCCAGCGCGTAGTATTGTCTTCGGCATTGCAAGGCGGGTTCCTTTTCCGAATAGATCACAGAAGAATTTGAATACGAGGATAGTGTCCGATCCTGCAAAATAAGTTCCACATTCCACCGTAGAGAGAAAAATATTTTCGCAGATCTAATTTGCTGGCTTGTTTTGGCAGCACGACGTTATGTCATGGCCCGGTGATTATTCGAACCGTTTCTTTTAACCAGCTCCACACATAACGCGAGGCGGTTTCTTGACACGTCTTGCCGAAGAGGAGATCGTGTTCCCTCAATTACGGGATTCTCATTAATGCGGTCGTGGGTAACCCAACCGTGTCTAGGACTCCTAGATTATAGGCAAGTCCTAAACGGCTACGAAGAGGACGCTTGATATTCACCCTCTTTATAAAGGGACAAGGTTTTCGCTTTTTCCCTCTCGTGCTCAATCGAACCCTTCCCCCACCTCGAGTTCTAACACCCAAAGCCTAGGTTAGGTGCTCTGGATCTTCAATCATGTTTGGACCAACCTTCAAGGCCGATGGATGCCCTCCTCCATTACGGAAGAGGACATTAAGAAGTTGAGGGAGGCTAGATACCTGACCGCCGAGGTTTCGCATCGGCTGCCTGCTCGAGGGCAGATCGTCCCTACTCCCGAACCCAACGAGAACGTCGTGTTCGTCTCCCACTTTCTCCGAGGTCTAGGCCTCACTCTGGATCCCTTCATCAGGGGTTTGATGTTCAATTACGGGCTAGATTTCCCCGATCTAGCTCCGGACTCCTTTCTCCACATCTCGACATTTTATTGTTGTGTGTGAGGCCTTCCTCCGCGTTACCCCTCACTTCGGCCTGTGGCTCAAGACCTTTGAAGTAAAGCCGAAGATGATCGAGGGGCAACATGCAGCGTGCGGAGGTGCATCAATAGGCAAGATGGAAGGAGCTCCATGGCCGAAAGGTCCCTTTCCAGAGGTGTCCGAATTATGGCAACGGGAGTGGTTTTACGTCACGGCTCCCAGAAGTGCCAAGTGGGCGGCTGCCCCCGCTTTCCGCTCAGGCCCCCACCACAACTAATGTCATGGATTAGCAGAGGTCTAAGCTGGGGCCTAGCCAAGGACGTGCCTATACTGCAAAGACGCATCCGAGATCTCTTCGAGGGAGATTTTAATTTGGTTGTGGTAATACAAGTTATGCTGGTTCGTCAAGTCCAGCCTTGCAAACGCCGTCCCCTTCGCTTGTGGGAGTTCAACCCAGAGGGACCGCGTGCCATTCAAAGTTTCCTCGTCCTGATGCACGAGGAGATGTACAAGTCATTCTTCGGACCTCAAGTAGAGTGTCCGGATATTACCGAGGACGTGGGCCTGACCAGTAACCGCGTGGCCGAAGAAGTAAGAAATCCTCTGGCCGAACACACTATCTTTTATTCGTCACGAAGTTATTTCTGAGAGTTTGCTTTTTGACCAGGACTGGCTAACAAAGTTGAAGATGATCCGGTGTTTGGCCCCCCTCCTTGAGGGTTTGGAAAATCCGGTATTGGAAAAGATGCTCGAGGTCGCACCTTGCCCGGAGCCTTCGAAGGAAGATACGGGGTGGATAATATGGGCGGACGCGGGCCCCCATCACTGCCTGTTCCAACCGAGGGAATGAGCGTCTCCATGAAGGAGGATAACCGGGGGAGGAAAAGGACTACTTCTGAGGATCCGGAAGCCGAAGCCTCCAAACGTGAGAAGTCTCCCATAGAGGGTCCTGCCTCGGGGGGTGCTTTTGCCGCACAAAGTCCGCGGGGGGGTCAGCCCTCCAACGAGTCGTAAGTGATCCAAAATACTTTAATAGTAAAGGTATGCTATCTTTTTTGTGAGAAAATAACCACCGCATATATCTTGCAGTTCGGGCCTTAGCCCCTCTCAGCTGAGCTCGTCTTCGGGGGATCTTCTTCCAGAGATAATGGAGAGCAAAATGCCTCCCCCGGACTCCTCTGCTCAAGAAGCAGGCGACCCCGAAGTCTCGTCATGGAGGGCCTCTCTGGATCTGGTGAGGCCAGAAGATAATACCATAGACCCCCGAGGTCCCCTGCGTCCGGCACCGTCTGGTGTGCGGTCAGGCGTTCTAAGGGAGTTGGTGGGGCGAGCGGCCATCTCAAAAGAACACCGTACGCTGATGGGTATGGTGATGGAGAGAATTTTGTCCGTCGACCGCGGATTACATGAAGCCTTTATGATTCTACTGACAGGCTTTGAGGTTGTTAACAAGAGGCTTGACGAGGCACAGGGTAAGTGTTATTATCTGGTGAACGCCACATAGTAAGAGCAGCATGACGCTAGTATCTTTAATATGATGTGACTACAGATGGAGCTGCCACCATGGAAGCCTTGCGGGCAGAACTTGCCCGAGCCAAGGAACAAGCGAGGATTAGTAATGCGGCTGCTTTGAAGGCAGCCGAAGAGTTGAAGGCCGAGAAGGCCGCACATTGCGAGAGCCAAGAGAAGATGGCCAAGATGGCCATAGAATTAAAAGACACTGCCGACCATTGTCGGGTCCTTGAAAAAGAAAACCGAGCGAAGGCAGCGGACCTTGAGAAGGGCACGACGGCGGACAAAGACACCCGTTCTGCTATGAGAGCGAAGAAGGAGGAGCTGTGGGAAGCCGGGGATATTGCGGCTAGGAAACCCTTCATGTTACAGAGGAAGTTCGGAGATCCACGGTATGCCCCACTGGATCGGCTATGGAGTTCGGCAGATGCGTATATGGATTTGGCGGCGAGTGTTGCCGATGCGACCAAGTACTTCTAAGGTCAGACATATCGTGAAGTGGACAAGCTGTTCTGGTCGCAATTCCACGTTCCAGAGCGCCGCTTTCATTGACTGACCAGCTAGCCGAATGGGCCGAACTGAATAGGTTGTCCGGACTCGCCATGAGGTCTGTTGTGGATCAGCTATGGCCGGAAAAGCCAAAGTCGAACAGCTATTTCAGCTTAGTGCAGAAGTTCCTTGGTGCGGTGCCGCACATTAATGCGATGAAGAGGTCGGCGTGCATAGAAGGCTCGCGGATGGCCCTTGCCCGTGTTGAAGCATACTGGGCGGAGATGGACGCTACCACTGTTGCAGTGCAGGGTTCGGCCATAGGCCGAGTGGCTGCCGAGCATTATTTCGAGGAGGTTCTCGAGGGTGCTCGTTTGATAGAGGCCCAGTGCTCGAAGAATATTATGTTTGAGTGATATGTATTCTCACTGTAAACACAATGCTTTTATGAAGTTTTATAAGGCTATGTTTATACTTTTGCCTGAAAGTAGTATGATGCCTCCTGTGCGGCCGTTTATGTATACATGTGTATAACCTGAAAGATTGCAGCCGTCGGCTTCAACCCCCACGCATATAATGCGGAGGTGCTCGTGAAAAACGCGTGTTCACACTTAACCCATTGTCTTGGTCCTATTAAGGAGGTGATAGCGTAGCGAACGAGGCAACCGGACTATAATGCTTTAACACTTTCACTTAGCCATAGGAGTTTGACAGTGGGGCTACTTGATAGCCCCTGGTGGCTCCGCACTCTCCCGATCGGGGGGTGCGTACATGCCTGGCTGGAAAACGGCCCTTCGTTAAGGTGGAGGAATTCTAACATTCCGATAGGTCATCGAGTGGTTGACCAGTCTCACGCTATATCATGACAGTCAGTTTTTGGCTTTCTCTACTGAGGTGCTCGTCCGGATGAACCAGGGCACAATCGCAATAGTTCTCCTGGTGCTACCTTAGACGATAAAGCGGAACATAAGGCACCAAAACACAGGAGCCGGGCAAACCCAACATTTGACCAAAGACAATGATTCGGAGCTAATGCATATAAGGCCAAACTCGCAACGCCGAACACTCCCTAAGGTATTCAGTCTTTATGGTATAAACCGGGCCTAAATAGTGCCCTTTGTAAGAAGCCCCTTGTGTCCAGGTACGTGCATTATTCTGACGTGGCCACATGCCAAGACGTCAGCATCCTTCTCAACTGTGCTGAGAATTCGGTGGATGTGTATCAACAAGAGACCGTAAAAAAGGTTTACACAGGGTCTTAATCTAAAAATAATCCTTGGAGCGGGTCCCTGCTGCACGTCTGCGCCTGTGTCTCCACTGTGCCGTATCCTGGACGGGTGTAGCACGATGATCATCTGTAAAAGAGAGGAACATACGTGAAAAAGTTGTCGTGCAAAAAGATAGTTTTTAAAGAAACCATGTATAATTCAAGATGAGTAAAAATTGCCACTTGTCTGCGTGCGTTGAGCCCCTTGTATTTGTAATAGGGGTGTGACCATTGATCCTGTATGAATTACATATAGCTGCGCCAGACTCGTCTAACCATGTCCGAGGTCTTGACGACCTATTAAATGATTTAGTTGGTGAGGCCGTTTTTAGTGTGCGGCTGCCAAGGCAGACACACTCTCTTCGGCGCGCAAAGATTGCTTAGTACTTCCGTTTACTGTCATGATGCCACGTGGGCCGGGCATCTTGAGTGTGAGGGAAGCATAGTGCAGTATTGCATTAAAGCGAGCAAAAGCTTCGCGTCCGAGTAGTGCTTGATAGCCACTTTGGAACGGAGCGATGTGGAAGGTTAAATGTTCGCTACGGAAGTTATCGGGGAAGCCGAATGTGACCTTTAGTAGCAGGAAGATCGTGCAATGAGCACCTGGGCCTGGCGTTACTCCTTTAAAGGTAGTATTGCTATGGCAAATTTTTGTTGGGTCTATCCCTATTTCGCAGATTGTATCCTGGTATATCAGGTTTAGACTGCTGCCACCGTCCATCAGGACTCGTGTGAAGTGGTATCCGTCAATTATTGGGTCTAATACCAAGGCAGCCCATCCTGCATGCCGGATGCTTGCTGAGTAATCACGATGGTCGAAAGTGATCGATTGAGACGACCAGTGGCAAGACTCCGCGGTGATAGGCCCTTGGGCATATTTTTCTGGAGTGTCGTTTTGTTTCTTCCCTTGATCATGTGTAACACGCTTACTGTTTTGACTTCTGGTGGAAATTTCTTTTGTTCCCCAGTGTCTTGCTTGAGAGGCTCATCCTCGTCTTCGCTTGGTGCATCCTCCCCCTTGTGTACGGCGTTGAGCTTGCCGGACTACTTGAAGACCCAACATTCTCTGTGAGTATGATTAGTGGGTTTACCCGGGTGCTATGGATCTGACATATTTGGTCCAGAATTTTGTTTAGGCTGGACAGTTCATCTCTGGCGCCATTAGAGGGCGGCTTTTGCTGACCTGGCCGAGAGCTTTTGAATTCGGCGTTTACTGTCGTGCTCTTCGTGTTGTCTTCTTTATTCTGGCGTTTGTTATTGCTGTTGCGCCGTGATTTCCCGTTTCCATCTCTAACTTCAGATGTACTGGGGTCCCTGGTGCTGCATCTGGCTAGCCAGCTGTCCTCACCTGCGCAAAAGCGGGTCATGAGGCTTGTTAATGCTGCCATTGTTCTCGGCTTTTCTTGGCCGAGGTGTCTGGCAAGCCATTCGTCACGGACGCTATGCTGGCTTTGGCGTCCGGACAGTCGACAATTTGGTTCTTTTTAGTAAGAAACATGTTCCAAAGTTTTCGGGCTGACTCTCCGGGCTGTTGAGTTATATGACTCAAATCGTCCGCGTCCGGAGGTCGGACATAAGTCCCTTGAAAATTTGCCCGAAAAGCGTCTTCGACCTCTTCCCAGCTTCCAATGGAGTTTTCGGGGAGGCTTTTGAGCCAGTGATGAGCTGGCCTTTTGAGCTTGAGGGGTAAGTACTTGATGGCGTGGAGATCATCTCCTCGAGCCATATGGATATGGAGGATATAGTCCTCAATCCAGACCCCAGGGTCTGTTGTTCCGTCATATGCCTCTATGTTTATGGGTTTGAATCCCTCTGGAAATTCATGGTCCAGCACCTCGTCGGTGAAACATAGGGGGTGTGCGGCACCCCTGTATCTGGGTGTACCACGTTGTTCGGATGTTTGTTGTGTTACATCGTATGCTGGGGCGCGCTTGCGTGGTCCATAGATGGATCTGGTCGCGCCGTCCTTTTGGTGAGAGCCCTCGCATGGATCGCGTATTGGCTTGTGAGTGGCGTTGTTTGCCGCTCGATGTTGGCTGTGAAGTTGTCTATCCGGCCAGGTGGCTGTTTTGATTTTTGGTTGTGGGGGGTCTGAGGCCTCCTCATCGAATTCAGGTAGCAACTTCCGCTATGGGTAGCTCTTGGTGGGGAGATTGTCACCGTACTTCGCTGTTGTGTTGAGTACTTTACTTCATCTGATTTGGAGTGTGTCCTGCGCAGCCTTGAGCGTTTGCTTCTGCTTTTTCAGACTCCTCGCAGTGGCACCAAGTCTTTGACTAGCATTCTGCTGCTCTGGGTGCCTGTCCGGCGTTATGTCGTCTGGGCTATTATCTTTGACAGAATTAGTTTGTTCGGTTTGATTCTCCGTATTGCCGTAGTCTGGCAGTGGTTCGCCCTGCTCCAACGTTGGGTCTGTATGATCGTTATTTCTGCCGAGGCGGGATTTGGGGTGGTGCTTGCACCGCCGCTTTGACTGCTTCTCGAGGGAACAAGCCTTCAGTGCGTCCTTCCGTTCCTCGTCGTCGTCTTCTTTTGGTGTGTCCACCATGTATACGTCATATGATGAGGTGGACGTCCAGCGCCCTGTGGGCGGTGGTTCCTCTTCGCCTCTCGCATCGTCATCCATACCATTGATGTCTTCGAAGTCGAAGTCGAGCATGTCGGTTTAGTCATCGACAATGGCTATTAAGTGGGTGGTGGGTGGGCGTCGAATTTCTTCGTCGTCCGCGTCCCAAT
Organism: Triticum aestivum; assembly: GCF_018294505.1. Taxonomy (NCBI): domain Eukaryota; kingdom Viridiplantae; phylum Streptophyta; class Magnoliopsida; order Poales; family Poaceae; genus Triticum; species Triticum aestivum. The sequence continues at coordinate 552,063,089 of NC_057806.1, forward strand.
CCTGTTGGCCATAATCCGGCCAGGGCTCCCCTGACAAAGAGAGAGACCTTAGTGAATTCAGAATGTCGCCGAAGGGCGAGTGCTAAAAGATATCCACGGCGGTGAATTCCATGATCGGCGCCCAATCGGATTCGATTGGCAGGGGCGCGGGCGATTCAGAGTCAGAAAAAGAGTCCGGCACCTTGGAGTCACGGGCTACGCAGAGGATTATGCTGGTGTTCGGCTCGATCGCCGTTGAGACAGCAGCCCCTGAGGCAGTGTCTAACCACCCGTCCTCGATTGGCGCAGTTGGCTCTGAACTAAGGGTCGGAGCTGATGCGGCGCGGCCTCTAGGGTACTGTTCAGCGGCAGAGCTAGGTCATACCCATCGCGACAGTGCGGCGCGCCCGGCTGTGGCTCGAATCCGTCGAAGATCAAGTCTCCGCAGATGTCGGCCGTGTAGTTCAAACTCCAAATCTGACCTGATGGCCAGGGGCGTAGCTTTCAATCTGCTCCAGATGGCCAAGCGAATTAGCCCGCAGTGCAAAGCCACCGAATGCAAAGATCTGTCTGGGGAGAAAACTCTCACCCTGGACCCCATCGCTATCAATGATAGTAGGAGCCATCAAGCCTAACAGCGACGACACAGTGGAACTCTCAATGAAAGCACCAATGTCGGTGTCAAAACCGGCGGATCTCGGCTAGGGGGTCCCGAACTGTGCGTCTAGGCCGGATGGTAATAGGAGGCAGGGGACACGATGTTTTACCCAGGTTCGGGCCCTCTTGATGGAGGTAAAACCCTACGTCCTACTTGATTGATATTGATGATATGGGTAGTACAAGAGTGGATCTACCACGAGATCAGAAAGGCTAAACCCTAGAAGCTAGCCTATGGTATGATTGTATGTTATGGTTGTTGTCCTACGGACTAAAACCCTTCGGTTTATATAGACACCGGAGAGGGTTAGGGTTACACAAGGTCGGTTACAAAGGAGGATATATTCATATCCGTATTGCCTAGCTTGCCTTGCACGCCAAGTAGAGTCCCATCCGGACACAAGACGAAGTCTTCAATCTTGTATCTTCATAGTCTAATAGTACGGCCAATGGAGATAGTCCGACTGTCCGGAGACCCCCTAATCCAGGACTCCCTCAGTCATGCTAGTTGAGTACTTGTGAATTTAAAGAATACTTGTGTTGAAGTTTGTGATTCCCGTAGAATGCACGTATGGTGAACCGTTATGTGATGAACTTGGAGCATGATTTATTTATTGATTGTCTTCCTTATGAGTGGCGGTCGGGGACGAGCGATGGTCTTTTCCTACCAATCTATCCCCCTAGGAGCATGCGCGTAGTACTTTGCTTTGATAACTTCTAGATTTTTGCAATAAGTATATGAGTTCTTTATGACTAATGTTGAGTCCATGGATCATACGCACTCTCACCCTTCCACCTTTGCTAGCCTCTCTAATATCGCGCACCTTTCGCCGGTATCATACACCTACCATATACCTTCCTCAAAACAGCCACCATACCTACCTATTATGGCATTTCCATAGCCATTCCGAGATATATTGCCATGCAACTTTCCACCATTCCGTTTATTATGACACACTCCATCATTGTCATATTGCTAGCATGATCATGTAGTTGACATAGTATTTGTGGCAAAGCCATCGTTCATAATTTTGCATACTTGTCACTCTTGATTCATTGCATATCCCGATACACCGCCGGAGGCATTCATATAGAGTCATACTTTGTTTTAGTATCGTGTTGTAATCATTGAGTTGTAAATAAATAGAAGTGTGATGATTATCATTTAATAGAGCATTGTCCCAAAAAAGGCCAAAGAAAAAAAAGAAGGCCCAAAAAAAGAAAATAAATAAAAAGGGGAAATGCTACTATTCTTTTTTCACACTTGTGCTTCAAAGTAGCACCATGATATAGCGAGTCTCATATATTGTGCTTCAAAGTAGCACCATGTTCTTCATATAGAGAGTCTCATATGTTGTCACTTTCATATACTAGTGGGAATTTTACATTATAGGACTTGGCTTGTATATTCCAATGATGGGCTTCCTCAAATTGCCCTAGGTCTTCGTGAGCAAGCAAGTTGGATGCACACCCACTAGTTTCTTTTCTTGAGCTTTCATACATTTATAGCTCTAGTGCATCTGTTGCATGGCAATCCCTACTCACTCACATTGATATCTATTGATGGGCATCTCCATTGCCCATTGATACGCCTAGTTGATGTGACACTATCTTCTCCTTTTTTGTCTTTTCCACAACCACCATTCTATTCCACCTATAGTGCAATGTCCATGGCTCATGCTCATGTATTGCGTGAAGATTGAAAAAGTTTCGAAAAAGTTACAGTATGAAACAATTGATTGTCTTGTCATCAGGGTTGTGCATGATTTAAATATTTGTGTGGTGAAGATGGAGCATAGCCAGACTATATGATTTTGTAGGGATAACTTTCTTTGGCCATCTTATTTTGAGAAGACATAATTGCTTTGTTAGTATGCTTGAAGTATTATTATTTTTATGTCAATATTAAACTTTTGTCTTGAATCTTATGGATCTGAATATTCTTGCCACAATAAAGAAAATTACATGGATAAATATGTTAGGTAGCATTCCACAATTAACAAGATTTACATTGAAATTATGCCCAGTAGCACTTCGCATCAAAAATTCTCTTTTTATCATTTACCTACTCGAGGACGAGCAGGAATTAAGCTTGGGGATGCCTGATACGTCTCCAACGTATCTATAATTTTTGATTGCTCCATGCTATATTATCTACTATTTTGGACTATATTGGGCTTTATTTTCCACTTTTATATTATTTTTCGGACTAACCTATTAACCGGAGGCCCAGCCCAGAATTGCTGTTTCTTGCCTATTTCAGTGTTTCGGAGAAACAGAATATCAAACGGAGTCCAAACGGAATAAAATCTTCAGGAACATGATTTTCTCACCGAACGTGATCCAGGAGAGTTGGACCCTACTGCAAGGGATGAAAGAGGAGGTCACGAGGGTGGGGGCGCCCCCCTAGGGCGCGCCCCTGCCTCGTGGGCCCCTCGATGCTCCACCGACGTACTCCTTCCTCCTATATATACCTACGTACCCCCAAACGATCAGAACATGATCCAAAAACCTAATTCCACCGCCGCAACTTTCTGTATCCACGAGATCCCATCTTGGGGCCTATTTCGGAGCTCCGCCGGAAGAGGGCCGTCATCACGGAGGGCTTCTACATCATCCTAGCCCCTCTGATGAAGTGTGAGTAGTTTACCTCAGACCTTCGGGCCCATAGTTAGTAGCTAGATGGATTCTTATCTCTCTTTGAATCTCAATACAAAGTTCTCCCCCTCTCTTGTGAAGATCTATTCGATGTAATCTTCTTTTTGTGGTGTGTTTGTTGAGATCGATGAATTGTGGGTTTATGATCAAGTCTATCTATGAATAATATTTGAATCTTCTCTAAATTCTTTTATGTATGATTGGTTATCTTTGCAAGTCTCTTCGAATTATCCGTTTGGTTTGGCCAACTAGATTGGTAGTTCTTGCCATAGGAGAAGTGCTTAGCTTTGGGTTCGATCTTGCGGTGTCCTTTCCCAGTGACAGAAGGGGCAGCAAGGCACGTATTGCATTGTTGCCATCGAGGATAACAAGATGGGGTTTATTTCATATTGCATGAACTTATCTCTCTACATCATGTCATCTTCCTTAAGGTGTTACTCTGTTTTTAACTTAATACTCTAGATGCATGCTGGATATCGGTCGATGAGTGGAGTAATAGTAGTAGATGCAGAATCGTTTCGGTCTACTTGTCACGGACGTGATGCCTATATACATGATCATGCCTAGATATTCTCATAACTATGCTCAATTTTGTCAATTGCTCAACAGTAATTTGTTCACCCATCGTAGAATACTTATGCTCTTGAGAGAAGCCACTAGTGAAACCTATGGCCCCCGGGTCTATTCTCATCATATCAATCTCCATTACTTTAATCTTGCTTTGCTTTTTTACTTTGCTTTTACTTTTTACTTTGCATCTTTATACCAAAAATACCAAAAATATTATATCTATCAGATCTCACTCTCGTAAGTGACCGTGAAGAGATTGGCAACCCCTAATCGCGTTGGTTGCGAGTAGCTGTCATTTTGTGCAGGTACGAGGGACTTGAGCGTGGCCTCCTACTAGATTGATACCTTGGTTCTCAAAAACTGAGGGAAATACTTACGCTACTCTGCTGCATCATCCCTTCCTCTTCGGGGAAAACCAACGCAAGCTCAAGACGTAGCACCTGCAAACTCAGCCTGGTACTTTCTTTCAATTTTTCTCCACTGCGACCCGTCAGCGGGTGCTCTCAACTTCCCGTCTTTATTACTATCCTCTCTGTGCCATCGCATCAACTTGGCATGCTCTTCGTTTCCGAACAGACGTTTCAACCGTGGTATTATAGGAGCATACCACATCACCTTGGCAGGAACCTGATGACCCACAAGTGTAGGGGCTCTATCGTAGCCTTTTCGGTAAGTAGGAGTGTCGAACACAACGAGGAGCAGAAGGAAAGGATAAGCAGTTTTCAGAAAGGTATTCTCTGCAAGCACTGAAATTATCAGTAACAGATAGTTTTGTGATAAGGTAATTTGTAACGGGTAGCAAGTAATAAAAGTAAATAAGGTGCAGCAAGAGGGCCCAATCCTTTTTGTAGCAAAGTACAAGCATGGACCAACTCTTATATGAAGGAAAGCGCTCCCGAGGACACATGGGAATTATCGTCAAGCTAGTTTTTATCATGTTCATATGATTCGCGTTCGGTACTTTGATAATTTGATATGTGGGTGGACCGGTGCTTGGGTACTGTCCTTCCTTGGACAAGCATCCCACTTATGATTAACCCCCATTGCAAGCATCCGAACTACAACATAAATATTAAAGTAAACCTAACCATAGCATGAAACATATGGCTCCAAATTAGCCCCTTAGGAAGCAAAGCATAAATTAGAGTTTAAGCTTCTGTCACTCTAGCAACCCATCATCTACTTATCACTTCCCAATGCCTCCCTCTAGGCCCAAACAATGCTGAAGTGTCATGTAGTCGACGTTCACATGACACCACTAGAGAGATGACAACATACATCTCATCAAATATCAAACGCATACCAAATTCACATGACTACTTATAGCAAGACTTCTCCCATGTCCTCAAGAACAAACGTAACTACTCATAGAGCATATTCATGTTCATAATTAGAGGGGTATTAATATGCCTAATGGATCTGAACATATGATCTTCCACCAAGAAAACCAACTAGCATCTACTACAAGGAGTAATCAACACTACTAGCAACCCACAGGTACCAATCTAAGGTTTGGATACCAAGATTGGATACAAGAGATGAACTAGGGTTTGAGATGAGATGGTGCTGGTGAAGATGTTGATGGAGATTGACCCCCTCCCGGTGAGAGGATTGTTGGTGATGACGATGGTGATGATTTTCCCCTCCCGGAGGGAAGTTTCCCCGGTAGAACAGCTCTGCTGGAGCCCTAGATTGCTTCTGCCAAGGTTCCGCCTCGTGGCGGCGGAGTTTCGTCCCGTGAGCTTGCTTATGATTTTTTCCTCAACGAAAGACTCCATATAGCCAAAGATGGGCATCGGAGAGCCACTAGGGGGCCCACGAGGCAGGAGGCGCGCCCCTCACCCTCGTGGCCAGGGTGTGGGCCCCCTCTGGTGGATTCTTTCTCTAGTATTTTTTTATTAATTCCAAAAATGACTTACATGAAGTTTCAGGACTTTTGGAGCTGTGAAGAATAGGTCTCTAATATTTGCTCCTTTTCCAGCCCAGAATCCCGGTTGCCGGCATTCTCCCTCTTCATGTAAACCTTGTAAAATAAGAGAGAAAAGGCATAAGTATTGTGACATAATGTGTAATAACAGCCCATAATGCAATAAGTATCGATATAAAAGCATGATACAAAATGGACGTATCAAAACCCTCTTCCTAGGGGGCTCGCCGTCAACATCACCAGGGTCATCTCGTTGGATCTTATACCGCAATGCACCGCATACCGGGCATGCATTCAAATCCTCGTACGCACCGCGGTAGAGAATGCAGTCATTAGGGCATGCATATATCTTGTGCACCTCCAATCCTAGAGGGCATACGACCTTCTTTGTTGCGTACGTACTGTCGGGCAATTCATTATCCTTTGGAAGCTTCTTCTTCAATATTTTCAGTAGCTTCTCAAATATTTTGTCAGGCTCAGCATTCTCTGCCTTCCACTGCAGCAATTCCAGTACGGTACCGAGCTTTGTGTTGCCATCTTCGCAATAGGGGTACAACCCTTTTTGTGATCCTCTAACATGTGATCGAACTTTAGCTTCTCCTTTCGAATTTCGCACTGTCTCCTTGCACCAACAATGACCCGGCGGAGATCATCATCGGGCACATCGTCTGGTTCATCTTGATCTTCAACAGCTTCCCCCGTTGCAGCATCACCGTATTCAAGGGGCACATAGTTTTCATCGTCCTCTTCTTCTTCGTTGTCTTCCATCATAACCCCTATTTCTCCGTCCTTGGTCCAAACATTATAGTGTGGCATGAAACCCTTATAAAGCAGGTGTCTGTGAAGGATTTTCCGGTCAGAGTAAGACTTCGTATTCCCACATATAGGGCATGGACAACACATAAAACAATTCTGCTTGTTTGCCTCAGCCACTTCGAGAAAATTATGCACACCCTTAGTACTCGGAGGTGTGTTGCTACCTCTTGAGGACTGCGTTGGATTTCCCCGAAGAGGAAAGGATGATGCAGCAAAGTAGCGTAAGTATTTCCCTCAGTTTTTGAGAACCAAGGTATCAATCAAGTAGGAGGCTGCGCGCGAAGTCCCTAGTACCTGCACAAAACAAATAACTCCTCGCAACCAATGCGATAAGGGGTTGTCAATCCCTTCACGGTCACTTATGAGAGTGAGATCTGATAGATATGATAAGATAATATTTTTGGTATTTTTATGATAAAGATGCAAAGTAAAATAAAAGCAAAGTAAAAAGCAAAGAAAATAACTAAGTATTGGAAGATTAATATGATGAAGATAGACCTGGGGGCCATAGGTTTCACTAGTGGCTTCTCTCAAGAGCATAAGTATTTTACGGTGGGTGAACGAATTACTATTGAGCAATTGACAGAATTGAGCATAGTTATGAGAATATCTAGGTATGATCATGTATATAAGCATCACGTTCGAGACAAGTAGACCAACTCCTACCTGGATCTACTACTATTACTCCACTCATCGACCGCTATCCAGCATGCATCTAGAGTATTAAGTTCATGAAAACAGAGTAACACCTTAAGCAAGATGACATGATGTAGAGGGATAAATTCATGCAATATGATAAAAAACCCATCTTGTTATCCTCGATGGCAACAATACAATACGTGCCTTGCTGCCCCTACTGTCACTGGGAAAGGACACCGCAAGATTGAACCCAAAGCTAAGCACTTCTCCCATTGCAAGAAAGATCAATCTAGTAGGCCAAACCAAACTGATAATTCGAAGAGACTTGCAAATATAACCAATCATACATAAAAGAATTCAGAGAAGATTCGAATATTGTTCATAGATAAACTTGATCATAAACCCACAATTCATCGGTCTCAAACAAACACACCGCAAAAAGAAGGTTACATCGAATAGATCTCCACAAGAGAGGGGGAGAACATTGTATTGAGATCCAAAAAGAGAGAAGAAGCCATCTAGCTAATAACTATGGACCCAAAGGTCTGAGGTAAACTACTCACACTTCATCGGAGAGGCTATGGTGTTGATGTAGAAGCCCTCCATGATGGATACCCCTTCCGGCGGAGCTCCGGAACATGCCCCAAGATGGGATCTCGTGGATACAGGAAGTTACGGCGGTGGAATTAGGGTTTTGGCTCTGTATCTGATCGTTTGGGGGTATGTTGGTATATATAGGAGGAAGGAGTACGCCGGTGGAGCAACAGGGGGCCCATGAGGGTGGAGGGCGCGCCTGGGGGGTAGGCGCGCCCCCTACCTTGTGGCTTCCTCTTTTGTTTCTTGACGTAGGGTCCAAGTCTCCTGGATCATGTTCGGTGAGAAAATCACGTTCCCGAAGGATTCATTCCGTTTGGACTCCATTTGATATTCCTTTTCTTCGAAACCCTAAAATAGGCAAAAACAGCAATTCTGGGCTGGGCCTCCGGTTAATAGGTTAGTCCCAAAAATAATTTTAAAGTGGAAAATAGAGCCCAATAATGTCCAAAACAGTAGATAATATAGAATGGAGCAATCAAAAATTATAGATACGTTGGAGACGTATCATGTGTCTGTCACCGTACATCCATCGCCGGTTCATCCGTGTGTATTATATATAATTAGGTGTGTTAAAACCATTACAGAACATCATGGATAGATAAGTGACCTAATTAATAGAAGTTCATCAACACATTAAAACCAAAGTACATACATAGTTCTCATTAAACAACATATAGCTCTCTAGAGCATCTAATTAAAGCATACATTGAAACTATGTAAAACATTTCAATGCAACAAAAAATGCGATCATAATCGCAACCAAGGTAACAATTGATCCAACGGCATAATGATACCAAGCCTCGGTATGAATGGCATATTTTCTAATCTTTCTGATCTTCAACCACATTGCATCCATCTTGATCTTGTGATCATCGACGACATCTGCAACATGCAACTCCAATATCATCTTCTCCTCCTCAATTTTTTTAGTTTTTCCTTCAAGTAATTGTTTTCTTATTCAACTAAATTTAACCTCTCGACAATAGGGTCGGTTGGAATTTCTGGTTCACATACCTCCTAGATAAATAAAATCCATGTCACGTTGGTCGGCATAATTGTCATAAATAATAAATGAACCAAATAGTTAGAAAAGATAATATATACCACATCCGAATCATAGACAGGATGAGGGCTGACGGGGGCGGATACGAAAACCATCGCACTATATAATAACAAGCAATAATAAAAGTAAGAAAATTAGACAAGTATCTATCTAATCATACAAGTAAGAATTTTTTTTCCTTTCAGAAAGAAGATAAGAACAAGAGGCTCACCACGGTGGTGTCGGTGACGAGATCGGCGCGGGCGATCGACGGGGGTGAAGACAGGGACGGGACTTGACAGACCGCTAAACCTAGACAAATCTCGAGGAAAATGGAGGTTGGAGCTCGAGCTTCGGGAGGAGAAAGCTTAACTAGTGTGGCTCGGGCGTTTCATCGAACACCTCATGTGCATAGGAGGTGATCTAGAGCACCACAAAGTTCTCCCCTCACTGGCCAGAAAAACAGAGCAGTGGAGTGCTCTGCTCGCGGGCGAGGGGTATATATAGCCACCTCATTGGTCCCGGTTTGTGGCTGGAACCGGGACTAAAGTCCCCCCTGCTGTCCCGGTTCCAGCCATGAACCGGGACCAATGGATGTGGCCCAGGAGCAAGGACCATTGATCCCGTTTCGTGCGTGGAACCGAGACAAATGGGTCCAGACGAACTGGGACCAATGCCCCACGAGGCCCGGCCAGCCCCTTGGGCTCACGAACCGGGACGCATGCCTCCATTGGTCCCGGTTCATGGCTGAACCGTGACTAATGGGCTGGCCAGGCCTCAACCAAAGCCTTGTTTTCTACTAGTGACCGCCTGAGTCGCCGGCCTGCCACCCGCCGATGTGTGCTAGCCATCTTTGCTTGGTTGTTTCTAGTGCATGAATTGATTTGTGTGTGCTAGCTGATCTCTTTTGCTCGGCACACTGTTTTCAAGATACTTGATTACCGGCAGTATCCTTGCATTGCCCGTTACTATCTTTTTCCTTTTTATGTTTTATTGAAAGCGATTTTGCTAACTCTCAATTTCTATCGCTTGTCACGATGTTGGAATCCTTGCAATGATCACTGGTTAAAGGACTTCAAACCTCTGTCGCTGTAAATATGTCCATCCAGCCGCTCAAACCTACGTCACTATAAATATGTCCATCCAGCCGCTCAACACGTGGGAGTTAGTTTGCCCACTACAACTCATCCTGGATCAAGCTGACAATTGGAGATGGTCGCGCAGCTCCTCTGGACGCTCCTGTTCTACAAAGCTTCTACTGAGGAATGGCCATCATGCACTTCGGTAAATGCCATTTGGAAGAGCCGGGCACCCCTCCGTCGTTCAAAGACACGATGACTAGACGGGAATATCGACCAAAAATCTCGAGGGTTTACCTGATGCGGAAATCTCCAATACCCTCTCCTTAGATGAGATTGACAAGGCCCCTAAGGAGCAGGCGCCGCAGCTCAAAACAGTGGCGGATCCAGGACCCAGGTTGGGGGGGGGGGGCTTGGGCCCTGGTCATGAGGATTGCACACTGCCTTCAGTATAGCATGGTGGGCACTGTAGTGACACTTTAGGGGGTAATGTAGCTGGCCTAGGGCCCGGAGCTTCGCCCAGTCCTGGGTCCTCCCCTAGCTCAAAACCTATAGGATAAAATTCTCAACATGCAGGAACATCCATGAGGACGGGTCTACCTAATGCTAAGAAAAGAGTCTGGCTTGTGTAGCTCCGGTGCAAACCACCTTTTGGGGAGGCTCCATCCTACAATTCCAGGATGGAAGAAAAAGTGGTCGCTAGGAATATGGTCGCAGTGGTACCAGGCTCACCACGCCCGAGACCCTACTACGGTAGGATAACCATCCAATTCCATGGGACGGACTATCCGGAGAACCTTCCTCATTCAGGACAATATCCACTAGTAGCAGCACCCATGATATAAAGGGACAAGTGATACGTCTCCAACATATCTATAATTTTTGATTGTTCCATGCTGTTATATTATCATTCTTGGATGTTTTACAATCATTTTATAGCAACTTTATATCATTTTTTCGGTCTAACCTATTGACATAGTGCCCAGTGCTAGTTGCCGTTTTTTCTTATTTTTTACTTCGCAGAAAATCAATACCAAACGGAGTCCAAATGTAGCAAAACTTTTTTGAGATTTTTTCTGGACCAGAAGATAGACAATGGGCCAAGAAAGTACCAGAGGGGGCTCCAAGGGGAGCACAACCCACCTGTGCATGCCTGGGGGCCCAGGTGCGCCCTGGTGGATTGTGCCCACCTCGGTCGCCTCCCTCACCACCTCTTTGCTCTATAAAGACCACCAAATTCCAAAAACCCTAGGGTGTCATATTTCGGGTTCCGGCAGACCCTTGAGGTTCGAACACTGGGGTGCGCACGGAGATTTCGCCTTCTACCTACCTGCACCCCTCCGCCTCGCTAAGATCTAAGCTATGGAAAGAACGGCACAAGAGACACAGGGTTTATACTGGTTCGGGCCACCGTTGTGGTGTAATACCCTACTCCTGTGTGTGGTGTGGTGGATTGCCTCTTGGGCTGATGATGATGAGCAATACAAGGAAGAACAGCCTTGTGAGGGTCTGTTCTTGGCTGGGGGAATGAACTGCTAGGAGGAGTTCAGTCACCCTTCTCTCTCTCTCTCTCTCCCTTCTCGATTCTCCCTCCGATTTCGATCCGATCTCCGATCTCCCCTCTACCCTGTGGGTGGCTAGTCCTATTTATAGGCAAAGGCCCTGGGCCTCTTCCCAAATATTGAGCGGGAAGGGCGCCAACAATTGGCCATTTTGAAGGGGAACATCTGGTACACTTATCCTGACTAAAGTTGGTCCTCGCTTGCCAAAGGCTCTGGTAGTGACGCTGGCTTGGGCTCCACAATGACTTCCTCCCTGCCGTTGGACTGGTCTTGGTCTCGTTGCACCGAAACGGGTGCCTTTGCTTGATGCTCTCGCCTGCGCTTGCTCCCTTTGGACCAAAGAGGAAAGGGGGACACTGCGCGGCTGGCGCCCGCCCGGCGCCTTTGGTCGTCATGGCTTGCGTCACGGGCACCTCGTGAGGTACCCCGCCTTGATCTCTCCGCCTCCTCGTGAGCCAGCCTGATGAGGCCGTGCCTGAGGAAGCTCCATGTCGTCCGCCCCGTGAGTCTTGGCCCCTCGTGAGGGTCTTGGGTCCATATTGATGAAGATGGGCCATGCTGGGGCCCTCCTCGAGCCACGCCGCAGGCCACAGGCAGGCAACTCTGGGGACCCCCGTTCCCAGAACGCCGACAGTAGCCCCCGAGCCCAAGGCGCACCCGGACTTAGCCGTGCAGGGAGGCGAAAGGGCAAGAGCAAAGTGCCGCAGGCCCTAACAGCTTGCGGCCTTGGGCGCCGCGTGGCGGTTGACTGGACGTGGGCATCTCCACTTCCCCACGGCGCCTCGGCAACTGCGTGGATTGGACAAGTCCCTGCATGCAAACCGGGTGATGATTACCTGCGATCGTGGGGGCCGATGGTTGGCCCTCGCCGGCTATAAGTACGGATTGGCGCGCGCCCTTCCGGTTCATCCCCCCTCGCTTCTCCTTCTTCTTCATGGCCCCGTCGAGGAGGTTCTCGGCCGCAGAGAAGGGGAAGGCTCGCCAGGTTGAGCCTGCCTCTCCCCCGCCCAAGCGCAGCCGAGGGCGCCTTCGCAAACATCCTGTGGCCACCACGGCAGCTCCCCGCGGCCGTGGAGATGATTTCCAGCATGGTGACGGACGGACTGCTGCGGCCGGGGGTGCGCTTCGGTCGCGCGTTCCCCTAGGCCGATCTTTCACGCTGCAGAGGTGCTGCCGGAGTTCGTTGTGTGGTCGGCCGAGCCGACTAGCACCCGGCTTCAACTTCCTTGCTTCCCCCTCGGCGAGCTCCCGGGCGGCCTCTGGCTTCAGGCAGACGGCTGCTGCAGCCGGGCCTCATGGGCTTCACTGGAGGTCTCCACAGCCGGGAGCCTGTCCTTGACCCGTGGTTGGCAGACGTTTGCCCGCGCGCGTGGCCTGAGCCGTCGGTGCACCCTGCACTTCAAGTTTGACGGTGATGCCACCCTCTACGTGAGGGTGTTTGGGGAAGATGGTCTCCGCGCAGGGTGCTTCCCTGAGGACGACGACCGCGGCCGGGAACCCAGCCCCGGCGATGATGGAGAGGACAACGCTCGCGTGATTGGCGGCGCTCAGTGTTCCCCAAGCTTCACCGGTTCTTCTTCAGGCGGCGACTCTTCTAGAAGTGGCCGCGGTCAGCCTCCACGCCGTCGTACCTGCTTGGGAGGTGGTAGCGTGTCTGCCCGCCGTTGCGCCTTGGTGAAGCGCGAGAGGGAGTCTGCCTGAGCCTCGAAGGCAACTCGAGTCTTCCCTGCAGGCCGGTGTGAGGCGAGCTGCGCCTAATTTGTTCTTTCTTTTCCTTTTTCCTGCGTAAAAAGACAGTAGCATGGAGCCCCGCGGAGGCGTGTTTGGGTTATTGCTGTTAATCATCGCTTTGCTTCCGTTATCGTGCCTTCCGGCTACGTGCCCGCGCGTGCATAGTTTCCGGCCCCAGCCGTGGGGGGCGACCGACCCAGGCCCTGTGTTTGTGTCGCGGTGCCCGGGGGGCATGGACTGGAGGGGTGCTCCTGTAATGGACCCAGGTCGCGAAACCTTTGAACGACTAGGACAGGAACACTTGCGAGGGCGCTCGGCTGCCCCTCTCGCGAGGCCTTGCATATGAGAAATCGAGGCAGGAGAGTGAAAAGTCGAAGAACCACAAGCCAAAGACAGCAACAACTTCAATAAAACTTCAAATGAGAATGAACAAGCCAACTGCGGAAAGCAAATGAAAAAGCCGCATCCAGCACCTAATCTAGTCTTCGACGTCTTCTCACCAGCGCGGAGCTAAGTGCTGCCATTGGGCGTGGGAGGGAGCCCCAGGGCCTGACGCCGGCGCTCCTGAGACTCCGGGGCATGTACAGCCCCAACTCATTATTACGTGAGAGTGTCACGGGCGGCGAGCTTCATAGGCGTTGGCCTTCTTCACAGGCTCCGGGCCTTTCTTGGGGGAAGCAGGCTTCACGGGCATTTGCCCTCTTCACAGGCTTCGGGCCTTTTCCAAAATGCGACAGCTTTACAGGCATTCGCCTTCTTCACAGGCTCTGGGCCTTTTCCAAAATGTGACAGCTTCACAGGCATTCGCCTTCTTCATAGGCTCTGGGCCTTTTCCAAAACGCGACAATTTCACAGGCATTCGCCTTCTTCACAGGCTCTGGGCCTTTTCCAAAAAGGATAATCTTCACAGGCATTCGCCTTCTTCATAGGCTCTGGGCCTTTTGCAAAACGTGACAGCTTCACAGGCATTCTCCTTCTTCACAGGATCTAGGCCTTTTCCAAAAAGGATAATCTTCACAGGCATTCGCCTTCTTCACAAGCTCTGGGCCTTTTTATGGGTAGAACCTCCGGAGGTGCTGGATGTTCCATGCGTTCTGGACCGGCACCCCCTCCTGAGTCTCCAAGCGCGCGGAGCCGGGCCTGGAAACATGAACAACCTTGAACGGGCCCTCCCACATGGGAGAGAGCTTGTGCAGTCCCTCCCTGGAGAGAACCCGCCTGAGCACGAGGTCTCCTACCTCAAGAGTTCTGGGCGGATGTTGCGGCAGTGATATCATCGCAGCGCTTGTTGGTACCTCGCCGCATGCAGCGTGGCTTCTCGGCGACGTTCCTCCCCCAGCATGAGGTCCATCCCCCGCATGGCGTCCTGCTGCCCCTCGTTGAACGCCAGGACCCGCACAGAGCGACATCTGACCTTGTGAGGGAGGAATGCTTCGGCTCCGTAGACCAGGAAGAACGGGGTCTCTCCAGTCGGCTTGGTCGCGGTTGTGCGGATGGACCACAACACGGACTGAAGCTCGTCGTACCAACCTCTGCCGCTGGCCTCCAGCTTCTTCTTGAACGTCCTGGTCTTGAGGCCCCTCAGGACCTCTGCGTTGGCTCGCTCGGCCAGGCCGTTGCTTCGGGGGGCGATGAGGCACTGAAGGCTTGACGAGGTGGCGCCATGCGGGGCTGCCGCAGCCAGAGCTCAGCCATTCAGGTTTGTCGGCGTTGTAGGGACGGGCCCATGCGCAAGCATCGTGCCGTTTGGGAGCAGCTCCGTCAGTTGGCATCAGTTGAGCGGGCAACTGACGATGTTGAGGACGAAGGAGTGTTGGCGTAGCAGACTCGATGGGCTGCAGAAGCCGATCCTCACGAGCCCCCAGGCCCAGGGGCCTCGGGAGGCTCTGGAGGCGCTGGTGGCTCCTCGCGAACCATCTCCATCTCCGCCAGGGCTGCGGAACGCCTGGCCTCTTGAGCCTCCATGATGCCCCTCATGAGGCACTGGTACGTGGCAGTCGCGTTCAGCAAGCCGTAAGGCATGCGAACGTAGCTGTGGGGTGGACCTTCGCAGCGGCCCACTTGCGCGGGCCAGAGGCACTCCAGAGAGGCGACTCGATTGAGCCCTGGTATGTCGATGCAGACGCGCAGCCCACCATCCTCGCCTGGATGGGGAGCCACAGCTGGTAGGCGGCGGCCGCCTCTCATGACTCTTGACTCCTGTAGCTCCTGAATGGCCTTGCTGACGAACTCCTGAGGGTCTGGCCCTCCTTGCCTTACTCCTTGTTGAGGGAAACGTGCTTCAAAACACGCCTCCATGTGGTGCCCAAGCGCCTCCCTCGTGACCTTAGCCAGGTCGGTGGCCCTCCAGGGGAGTGCCCTCAAGCCCTGCCTGAGGAGGGCACCGGGCACGCTTTCCTATGTGATGGAAGGAGGTTCCCCCTGGGCAGGCGCGGGCACTGAGGGGCCTGCCTCCTGAGGGGCCGGGCCGGACGATGTCTTCTTCTTCTTGGGGGCGGTCTCGGGAAGCCTCCTGCTTCCGCGATCCGGGTCTTCCAGCGATGCGGCCTGAAAGGCTCGTTCCAGGGAACACACCGCGTCCTTCTCTTCACAGGGCACCGTGATGACTCCGCCACTTCCTGGCATCTTGAGGACGTTGTAGCCATGGTGAGTTACGGCCATGAACTTGGCCAGCGCTGGGTGCCCAAGGATGGAGTTGTACGGCAGGCGAATGTGAGCGACGTCAAAGTCGATGAGCTCGGTGCGGTAGTTGTCGCATGCCCCGAAGGTGACAGGGAGGCGGACCTGCCCAATCGGGACCGTGGAGCCGTCGGTGACTCCGGAGAAAGGCTTGGTTGGCTAAAGCTGGTTGTAGGGCACTTGGAGATTGTTGAATGTTTCCACGGACAGGACGTTGAGCCCTGCCCCGCCATCGATGAGGGTCCTGGTGACCACCACGTTGCTGATGATTGGGGAACAAAGCATCGGGAGAACTCCGACTGTGGCCGCACACTTGAGCTGATCTGCTGAGCTGAACGTGATGGCGCACGGCGACCACCTGAGAGGGCGCGTGGCTTCGAGCTTGGGGAGGACTGCACTCACTTCGCGGGCAAACTGCTTGAAGATGCGTTGAGAGGCTAGGGCTTGAGCCCCGCCCAGGATGCAGGCGATCGCGTGCGGCTCCTGGAAGCCCCCAGCCCCCTCATCCTGATGGCGGTCCTCATTTCTCCTTGGCTGCGGCGGCAGCGGAGGGAGGCCTGCGTTGCCTGGTGGGAGATTCTCGCGAGGCTGATCCCTCCAGTCTCCCTCGCGAGGCGGGTCTTGCCAGCGATCGTCGCGAGGTCGATCGCGCCACCCTTGGCACGGGCAGCGGTCTTCCCAGCGTCCTGCATTCCTTCCTCCTCCTCGACCGTAGCCCCGGTCACTGCGGTCGGGGCGACGGCCGATCCTTCCTTCTCGCACGGCTCGGAGCTCTTGACATTCGTTGGTGTTGTGGGTGTGGAGGTCATGGTACACATAGTACCTACTGCCCTTGGAAGATTCGGGCTGATCTCTGCCCCGCTTGGTGTCTAGTTCTACCGCGAGCACGGCAGCCCCCTTGCGCTTCACATCCTTGGCCTTGGGCTTCTTCTCTTCTGGGTCCGCGGCAGGCAGCTTGAGGAGGGAGAGACGCCCTTCTTCAGCCCTGGCGCACTTGGTTGCCAAGTTGAACGAGTCCAAGGAAGTACACAGGTCTTTATGCATCGCCAGCTCCTCTTTCATCTTGACGTCACGCACGCCGTCGGAGAAGGCTGAGATGATGGCCTCCTCGGTCACCTTGGGAATCTTGAGGCGTGCATTGTTGAAGCGCTGGATGTACTTCTGCAGGGTCTCTCCAGGTTGTTGCTTGATGCGGCGCATGTCGCTCACGGCGGGTGGCCGGTTGCGAGTACCTTGGAAGTTGGCGATGAAGCGGGTGCGCATCTCATCCCAGGAGGAGATCGTGCCTGGAGCCAGGTTCAGGAGCCAGGTGCGGGCCCCGTCCTTGAGCGCCATGAGAAACCATTTCGCCATGACCTTCTCGTCTCCGTTGGCAGCTTCGATGCCCAGCTAATAGAGCTGGAGGAACTCCGCAGGGTTAACCGTGCCGTCGTAACGAGGAGGAAGGTCTGGCTTGAACTTGCCGGGCCACGCGACGCTGCGTAGCTCGGTGGTGAAGGCACGGCAGCCTGCTGTGGCCACGGGAGGCCTTGGGTGACGGAGATCTTGGTCTTGCATGTCCCCACGCGCTGCGGCTGGGAGCAGCGCGGGGTCTTGACATGCGGGAGCAGGAACATGGTCGCGACGTGCTGGAGCAGGGAGCGTCCGGGCAGCTTCTTGCGGGCGAGGGACTTCTTGGCAGCTCTTCTCTTGACGCACTGGCACCTGACAGAGCGGGTTCCACCCAGCGGCCACGCACCTTGGAGCCATGGGGCCTTCTTGAGGAGGACGCGGCTAGGGCACCCCCGAAGCTTCGTCGCCCGCGCGGGGCAGGGTGCGGTGCAGCGGAACGAACGGCGCGGGAGAGCCCCCTGCGGCGCGGACGAGCTCGGCGACGCGATCGAGCCACTCTTCGTAGACGTCGTCGACGGGATGATAGCGCAGGAGCTCGTTTGCCACGATGAGCGCAGCTCGAGCCTCCAAGGGTGCGCGGAGCGCGCGAGACGAAGAACCAGCTGGGGTGAGCGAGGGAGTAGCGGTGCGGCCGTCTTGCCGCACGGACGGATGCTGAGATGACGCTTACTGCTCGTCCCCCGCCGGGCCGGTGGCGGTGTTGACGGCAGGTGACGAGGAACGGCGAGGACGCCCGCCGGCAGGAGCCGTCTGGGCGACGCGGGAAGCGAGAGCGGCCCGGCGCTCGGTGCGGGCCCGACGAGCGTCAGACATGGACGCGATGGTCGGAGGAGAACGGGGTGGTGGAAGACGAATTCTGGCGGACCCCTACCTGGCGCGCCAAATGTCGGATTTCGGGTTCCGGCAGACCCTTGAGGTTCGAACACTAGGGTGCGCACAGAGATTTCGCCTTCTACCTACCTGCACCCCTCCACCTTGCTAAGATCTAAGCTATGCAAAGAATAGCACAAGAGACACAGGGTTTATACTGGTTCGGGCCACCGTTGTGGTGTAATACCCTACTCTAGTGTGTGGTGTGGTGGATTGCCTCTTGGGCTGATGATGATGAGCAATACAAGGAAGAACAGCCTCGCGAGGGTCTGTTCTTGGCTGGGGGGATGAACTGCTAGGAGCAGTTCAGTCACCCTTCTCTCTCTCTCCCTTCTCGATTCTCCCTCCGATTTCGATCCGATCTCCGATCTCCGATCTTCCCTCTACCCTGTGGGTGGCTAGTCCTATTTATAGGCAAAGGCCCTGGGCCTCTTCCCAAACATTGAGCGGGAAGGGCGCCAACAATTGGCCATTTTGAAGGGGAACATCTGGTACACTTATCCTGACTAAAGTTGGTCCTCGCCTGCCAAAGGCTCTGGTGGTGACGCTGGCTTGGGCTCCACAATGACTTCCTCCCTGCCGTTGGACTGGTCTTGGTCTCGTTGCACCGAAATGGGTGCCTTTGCTTGATGCTCTCGCCTGCGCTTGCTCCCTTTGAACCAAAAAGGAAAGGAGGACACTGCGCGGCTGGCGCCCGCCCGGTGCCTTTGGTCGTCATGGCTTGCGTCACGGGCACCTCGTGAGGTACCCCGCCTTGATCTCTTTGCCTCCTCGCGAGCCAGCCTGATGAGGCCGTGCCTGAGGAAGCTCCGTGTCATCCGCCCTGCGAGGCTTGGCCCCTCGCGAGGGTCTTGGGTCTGTGTTGACGAAGATGGGCCGTGTTGGGCCCCTCCTCGAGCCACGCCGCAGGCCGCAGGCAGGCAAGTCTGGGGACCCCCGTTCCCAGAACACTGACATAGGGGAGTCGACGAAACACAATTCGAGACGCCGCAAGTTCCAGAAACACCAGATCCAATCTAGACACCATCACGGAGGGGTTTATCATCCTCATTGGTGCCTCTCTGATGATGCGTGAGTAGTTCATTGTAGACCTTCAGGTCTGTAGTTAGTAGCTAGATGGCTTCCTCTCTCTCTCTTTTGATTCTCAATACAATGGTCTCTTGGAGATCTATTTGATGTAACTCTTTTGCGGTGTGTTTGTTGGGATCCGATGAACTTTGAGTTTATGATCAGATCTATTTTATCCATGAGAGTTATTTGAGTTTTGATCTCTTATATGCATGATTGCTTGTAGCCTCGTATTTCTTCTTTGAATCTTTGGTTTAGTTAGGCCAACTAGATCGATTTTCCTTGCCATGGGAATAAGTGCTTCGTGATAGGTTCGATCTTACGGTGCTCAATCCCAGTGATAGAAGGGGACATGACACATATGTATTGTTGCTTTTAAGGATAACAAGATGGGGTCTATTCCTACATGAATAGATCTTGTCTACATCATGTCATCATTCTTATTGCATTACTCCGTTTCTCCATGAACTTAATACACTAGATGCATGCTGGATAGCGGTCGATGTGTGGAGTAATAGTAGTAGATGCAGACAGGAGTCGGTCTACTAATCTTGGACGTGATGCCTATATAACAATCATTGCCTGGATATCATCATAATTATTTGAAGTTGTATCAATTGCCCAACCGTAATTTGTTTACCCGCCGTATGCTATTTTTCTCGAGAGAACCACTAGTGAAATCTACGGCTCCGGGTCTGTTCTTTATCATATTGCTTTGAGATCTATTTTTATTTGCTTTTATGTTCAGATCTATTATTCCAAAAACCCGAAAATAACTTTTGTTATTTATTTTATTTTGCGTTTCCGCAAGATATATTTATCCAATCTACTACAAACCAATCTATCTTTTACCTGGGAGGGATTGACAACCCCTCTTACGCGTCGGGTTGCAAGTATTTGTTCTTTGTGTGCATGTACTGTTTACATAATGTTGCGTGGTTCTCCTACTGGTTCCATAACCTTGAAGGAAATATGCCCTAGAGGCAATAATAAAGTTGTTATTATTATATTTACTTATTCATAGTAAAGCTTTATTATTCATGCTAGCATTGTATTGATCGGAAACTAAAATACATGTGTGAATACATAAACAAATACCGTGTCCCTAGTGAGCCTCTACTAGACTAGCTCGTTGATCAAGAGATGTTTAAGGTTTCCTAACCATAGACATGTGTTCTCACTTGATAATGGGATCACATCATTAGGATAATGATGTGATGGACACCCATCCGTTAGCATAGCATATGATCGTTCAGTTTATTGCTACCACTTTCTTAATATCAAATACATATTCCTTCGACCATGAGATCATGAAACTCCCGGATACCAGAGGAATACCTTGTGTGCTATCAAACATCACAATGTAACTGGGTGATCATAAAGATGCTCTACATGTATCTCCAAAGGTGTCTGTTGAGTTGGCATGAATCAAGATTTGGATTTGTCACTCCGTATATCGGAGAGGTATCTCTGGGCCCTCTCGGTAATACAACATCACAAGAAGCTTGCAAGCAAAGTGACTAAGGAGTTAGTTACAAGATAATGTATTACGGAACGAGTAAAGAGACTTGCCAGTAACGAGATTGAACTAGGTATGTAGATACCGACGATTGAATATCGGGCAAGTAACATATCGACAGACAAAGGGAATTACATATGTTGTCATAAGGTTCGATGATACGTCTCCAACGTATCTATAATTTATGAAGTATTCATGCTATTATATTATCAATCTTGGATGTTTTATATGCATCTATATGCTATTTTATAGGATTTTTGGGACAAACCTATTAACCTAGAGCCCACTGCCAGTTTTATTTTTTCCTTGTTTTTAAATATCGCAGAAAAGGAAAATCAAACGAAGTCCAATTGACCTGAAACTTCACGGAGATCATTTTTACACCAGAAGAAGCCCACAGAGTACCGGAGGTGGGCCAAAAGAGTCCCGAGGCCACCACGAGGGTGGGGGCGCGCCCCCTACCTCGTGGCCACCTCAGGAACCCCCCTGACTTGTCCATGTCGGTGTACAAAAAGAGGGGTACACTTTTTGTACCCCTATAACTGTGCACGGGCAGTCTGAGCCACAGGCACCACCACACTGAGCAAGGCAAGGGAGGTGAGCCAAGGTAAGGCCGAAGCTCAGGAGAAGCAGAACGACGCCAAGACCAAGACAACAAAGAGCGAAGGGGACGAAGCGGACCCCCCCGGCAAGATCCTTGCCGGGAGGCGGTTTTAGCAAACCCAGCAAGACCCTTGCCGTGGCAGCTCGCCCCACACCTACGGAGTGAGTCACCCTTGAGTCCACTGCCCCCATAGGGCAAGGATTCGGGAGACATCCCCGTGGTGGCATGCAGATCTTTGTGAAGACATTCAAGATCAGATACACCCTTTAGAAGATAATGATCCTTGGTGGGATCCCAGCCAAGGAGGACCACAAGGCCCCCGGCAAGAGCCTTGCCGAGGATGACAGCAGGCGCCACGGCAAGACCCTTGCCGGGGCCCCGGCAAGGCCCTTGCCAAGAACACCCGTAAGGCCACCATCAGGCCCATGCCAGTCAAACCTCCACCGTCGTTCGCATGCAGCTGCCGACCCAACCAGCTGGGCAGGCACCTGCGTGGCGGCATGCAGATCTTCATGGAGACCCACCACTGCACCACCTCAGCTGTCTGCCTGCCTACATGGCACCGCGGGCGCCGCTGGCCAAGGCGCGTGTCGACACGAGAGGGAGCGACGACGGACGAGACAGGGCTCTCCCCCATCCCCGATAAAGCAAGGACACCTAGGCAAGACGCATTAAATGTGCCTTGTCATGTACTGCGAGGGATAACCTCACATCACTGTACCCTTTCCACCTCCTGTGTGCCACTGTGGCAACCCCTTTCCTATAAAAGGAGGCCCGAGGCGACCAGGAGGAGGATTCGGGTTTTTGGAGCTCCTCACGCCCCATAGCTAGCTCAAGAACACAGATATACAATCCACCAAAGCAGGAGTAGGGTTTTACGCATCCCCGCGGCCCGAACCTGGATAAACGAACCGTGTGCTATCTGTTTGATCCGCTCTTCTCAAGACCCCGCGCCCCGCAACCGTAGTAGGGATTCTTGTGATCCCATAGGTGTCGTTCCTACCGACATCTTTGGCGCGCCAGGTAGGGGCGCAGTTGTGAGAATCGGCTTTAGCAGTTAGTTCGACGCTTCTTCATCGTCATGGCGCCCAAGAAGAAGACGACGGTGGAGGTTGGCCCGTCGGAAGCCGTACATCCCGTCCTGACGCGGGCGAGCAGCGGACAGGTCGCACAAAAGGACCCGGGGCGCCGTTCGCGAACACCAACACCGTCCCAGCAGCCGGAGTTTGGGAGGCGGCGACGTTCGTGTGCCTGGTAATGGGCCGCATGCCGCCAAATCCAAAGATGGAGCCAGGCCCTCCGCGGGTGGCGCGGGGCCTTCCAAGATCGCTACCGCCCCACCCGAAGGCGATGCGAGGGCCTCCAAGACTCCCACGCCGGCGCCGACGGCGCGCTCCTCTCAAGCGACGTGCGACGAATGGCGCAATCACGCTGAAGACCCCGGGCGTCGCCGCGTGAAGAGCCCCGAGCGCCACTCCCGGGAGGTAGAAGACCTGCCCGCTCGTCGAGGCGCTGGTTAAGATGGCATGCGACCGCGGGGTCGTGATAGAGCTCCTTCTGACATGGTCAGAAGTCGAAGCACGTCGCGATCCGTGCAGGTTTCGCTGCCACCAACGCCAGCAGAAGCCCTGGCGTGCGCGCAGTTGCTCCTCGATTTTCCTCCCACTACGGGGAAACTCGACGAATGGAGAGCCACTATCCATAGCCTTGTTGCGGTGGCCAACAAAGACGAACCGAGTCTGGTGGAGCCCCCGGGTCGATGCTCCGACGGAGTCCCACGCACCAGTGGCAGGAAAGCCGGCGGCGCCGCGACCACGATGCACTCGCCTCCTCCTCGCCCGGTACCACGGACGCCAGCCCGTCGCGACATTGCGGGCGATGAAATCTCCATAGCGTTGTCCGACCCGCAGACCCACTGTGACCAGCGCCAAGTCCTTCGGGAACGAGAACATGAAGACGCTCGAACCACTATCGAGCGCCGGCACGGAGCGCGCCACCAGTCAGACAGGCGAGCAGGGCCTGCTGTGAACCACCCGGCACCGAAGAGCCCTGGAGGCCTACCTTACGAGGTAGGTTGTCCGGCTTTTACCCATGAGCTGCGGCAGTTCCAGTGGCCCACTCACCGCACCTTCAAACCTGACGTGGGCGAAAAGTACAGCGGCAAGACCCACCCGTCCGAGTTCCTCAGCATCTACACCATTGCGATGCAAGCTGCCGGAGCCCGCGATGATAAGGTGCTTGCGAATTACTTTCTGTTGGCTCTTAAACCCAACACCATGTCATGGTTGATGCACTTGCCGGTAGACTCTATTTCCTCCTGGTCAGATTTGTGCCATGAGTTTGTGGGCGCCTTTACTGGAGGCCACCAAGCCCATGGCCAAGCGAGCGACCTACACGTCATTCCCCAGAAGGGAGGCGAGAGTCTCCACAAGTATATACAGAGGTTCAGCCAGATACAGTACAATATCCCTGATGTTCACCCTACCGCCATCATCAGCGCGTTCCATCAGAACATGCGTAACCGCAAGATGCGCGAAGAGCTGGCAATTAACAAGGTGAAAGATGTAGCAGAACTCTATGTTCTTGCTGACAGATGTGCCCGGGCTGAAGAGGGAAGGAAGTACCCCGGCGAAGACGCCGGCGTGGAAACCGACTCCTCAGATGAAGATACTGCCGCCCCGGCGAAGAAGGGTCGGCGCCGCAACAGGAAGCGCAAAGGTAAAGCCGTGCTTGCCATCGAGGGATCTGGTGACACCGGCTCCACCAAGAAAACCAAGGCAGATGACCCTGGCAAGGAAATTGCCGGATGTGTCGCCTGCCGGGCCTTGGCGGTTGCCGAGAAGCCAGGGAACTCCAACAAGCGATACTGCAAGATCCATCGCACCAAAGGCCATGCTCTCCAAGACTGCCGACAGGTTGAGCTCCTCGCTGAGAAGCAGAGGGCTGAATATGAGAGGCGGGACAAGGAGAAGGGCCAAGACGGTGCTGAAGGGTCCGGCAAGAAGCGTGACGGCCAGGCGGGCCATCGCGGCAAGGATATACAATAGGAGAGGCCCGCCTAGGGCCCTGACAAAAAGCCAGAAGACGACGATCACGAAGAGGACGACGAATCCGGCGACCAAGAGTTTCAGAAAGCTATAGAGGCCATGTGCATCGACGGCGGCGCCTTGCAGCATTCTTCTCACCGCCAGCTTAAACAGTGGGCGCGAGAGATTACAGTGGCAGAGCCGTCATTTGATGCCGAAAGGCCGCTGAAGTTATCCAGCACACCTATCATTTTTTACACTGAGGATCACCCTGATCGCACTACTGCGGTCGGGTGCTTGCCATTGTTGGTTTCACCAACAATACGCAACCTCAAGGTGACAAAGATGCTAGTCGATGGCGGGGCCGGTCTGAACTTGATCTCGCCTGCCGTGATCGAGAAACTGCAAATTCCTGATGGAGACCTCAAGGAGACGGGCACGTTTCAGGGGTCAACCCGGGAAGAGGCCAACCTAAGGGAAAGGTCACGCTGCCCGTGACTTTTGGAAGCGATCTAAACTACAGGACGGAGAGGATCATGTTTGATGTTGCCAAGATCCCCTTGCCCTACAACGGGATCCTTGGCCGCCTAGCGCTGGCCAAGTTCATGGCGGCGTGACACTACGCCTACAACACCCTGAAGATGCCAGGACCTGTGACGATCATCACCATCCCCTCCGATAAGAAAGATGCGCTGATTTGCGCTGACCAACTATACTAGCAAGAAATTGCAGCAGCTACCGCCACTAGGGCACTTGCTCCTGCCACTGGGACCCCGGGAGGGAAGAAGAAGAAGAAGACCGGTGAGACCTCGGACACCCACTCCGGCAAGCACACCTCTTCAGAGTGTAGCGCTCCCGTCGAGGACGTGCCAGAGAGCTCCACCGACGGAAACAAGAAGCCCAGGGCCATACCGCCGGGAAGCAAGAAGGTTTCTGTCAATGAGGATGGCACGGGAGGGGCTTTCACCATAAGCTCCACCCTTGAAGACAAATAGGAAGACGCGCTCGTCACCTTCCTGCGGGCGAATGTCGATGTGTTTGCATGGCAAGCTTCCGACATCCCCGACGTTCCCAGGGAGGTGATTGAGCACCACCTTGATGTCTGTCCTCATGCGCAGCCCGTCAAGCAGAAGGTCAGAAGGCAAGCTTTGGAATGACAAGAGTTCATCACAGAGGAGATCCGAAAACTAGAAGCAGTGGGTTTGGTAAGAGGAGTGCTCCATCCAACGTGGTTGGCCAATCCGATCATAGTGCGCAAGGCTAACGGGAAGTGGAGGTTGTGTATTGATTACACATATATCAATAAGGCTTGTCCTAAGGACCCCTTCCCGTTGCCGCGCATCGACCAGATTGTTGAATCCACAGCTGGGTGTGATCTGTTGTCATTCCTCGATGCCTACTCCGGCTACCACCAGATCTTCATGACAAGAGAATACGAAGAGAAAACAGGATTCATCAACCCATGTGGTACGTATTGTTTCATGCGGATGCCTTTCGGGCTGAAGAGTGCTGGTTCGACGTTTGCAAGGGCGGTCCAGATTGGTTTTGAACCCCAACTCCATAGAAATATGGAAGCTTATATGGATGACATAGTGGTCAAAACCAAGGACAGGGCAACCCTCATACCGGATTTGCAAGAAACATTTGCAAACCTGCGCAAGATCAATCTCAAGCTGAACCCTGAGAAGTGTGTCTTTGGTGTCCCGTCCGGCAAGCTTCTCAGGTTCTTTGTGTCACAGCGTGGGATAGAGGCCAATCCGGACAAGATCAAAGCTATAGAGCAGATTGAAGCACCCAAGCGAATCAAGGATGTGTGTCGGCTTGCTGGTTGCGTCGCCACCATGGGCAGATTCATTTCCAAGTCTGCCGAGCGCGCCCTTCCCTTTTTCAAGATCCTGAAAAAGGCGGGCCCGATGGAGTGGACGCCAGAAGCCGAAGCAGCATTGCAAGATTTGAAGAAGTACCTCTCCTTCGCGCCAATACTAGTTGCGCCTAGGCCACAGGAGCCATTGCTGCTATACCTGGCGGCAACGAACCAGGTGGTCAGCGCCGCACTAGTGGCGCAGAGAGAGGTTGACGACGAGGTAATGGCAGCGACAGAGCCCGACACCACCAATGCAAAGATGACACAGCCAGTTGAAGTGCCACCGAAGAAGAAAATGATGCAGCACCCGGTCTACTTTGTTAGTTCCCTCCTGCAGGGAGCTATATCAAGGTACTTTGGCGTGCAGAAACTGCTCTTCCAGCCTTCTTATGGCCTCGAGGAAGTTGCGTCACTACTTCCAGGCACACGAGATCACTTTCGTCACTCGCCTCCCTCTGCAACGGATATTGCACAATCCAGATGCAATGGAAGAATTGTGGAATGGGCACTGGAGCTGTCCAGCTTTGGCCTCAAGTTTGAAAGTACTTCGATGATTCAGAGCCGAGTCCTGGCGGAGTTCATTGTAGAATGGACCGCAACGCCTGACGAAGAGGCCCAAGAGACTGCTCTCCCCGGCAAGGAGGCAAGTTGCAGTTGGATCATGTACTTTGATGGAGCTTTCTCCTTACACGGCGCCGGGGCTGGCGTACTGCTTGTCGCGCCCACTGGAGAGCACCTCAAGTACGTGATCCAGATGCACTTCCCCAGGGAGGTGTCAACAAACAATACGACAGAGTACGAAGGGATGCTTGCCGGTCTTAGGATCGCGGCGGACCTCGGAATCAAGAAGCTCATCGTCAGGGGCGACTCGCAGCTCGTCGTCAAGCAAGTCAACAAGGACTACCAGAGCCCGTTGATGAAGGCCTACGTCGATGAAGTGAGAAAGCTGGAAGAGCGTTTCGACGGTATACAGGCTGAATACGTTCCCCGAGCGGAGAACGATATCGCCGATTACCTGTCAAAACACGCTGCCCTCAAGCTACCTATGGAACCAGGTACCTTTGTGCTCCAGCTAACTCAGTCATCCGTTGATCCATCAATAGAGCAGAACAAGAGGAGGAAATCAGGACCCGGCAAGTACTTTCCCGCCGAGCTCCCCGGAGCCGCCGGCAAGGATGTTGCCGGGGACACTGAGCCCGCCACGGGACGGCTAGCTCCGGCGGAGCGTCAAGCTCTTGCCGTCGAGACAGCCGCTCCTATAGCGGAGGAAATGCCTTTAGTCCTCGCCGTCGAGCCTCAGGCTCCAGCGTGGGCACAGCATACCGTCCGATTCCTCCAAATAGGGGAACTTCCTGAAGAGCGGGAAGAAGCAGAAAAAGTAGCCCGCCGCTCTATCATGTACCAGTTCGTCGATGACGTCCTGTACAGAAAGAGGCCGAACGGTGTGAAATTGAAGTGTATCCCTCGGGAGGAAGGACTGGAGCTATTGGCGGAGATACACGGAGGCATATGTGGATCCCACATCGGGTCAAGGGCCCTTGCCGGCAAGGAATTTCAGCAAGGCTTCTTCTGGCCCACCGCCCTCCAGGATGCGACGACACTAGTCACCAGGTGTGAAGTGTGTCAGTTCCATTCAAAGAAGCTACATCAGCGAGCTCAAGCCCTTCAAACCATTCCTCTCTCCTAGCCCTTCTCGATCTGGGGGCTCGACATACTTTGCCCCTTCCCCCGCACTGTTGGGGGCTTTGAGTACTTGTACGTTGCAATCGACAAGTTCACAAAGTGGTCGGAGGTGGAGGCAGTCAGGAAGGTCACAGCTCACTCAGCCGTCAAGTTCTTCAAGGGACTAGTGTGCCGTTTTGGTGTACCCAACAGGGTAATCACCGACAACGGCACACAGTTCACAAGCCGCACCTTCATGCAATATATCCAAGACCTCGGCAGCAAAGTCTGCTTCGCTTCCGTTGCTCACCCACGAAGCAATGGTCAAGCTGAGAGGGCAAATGCTGAAGTACTGCGAGGCTTAAATACCAAGACCTTTGACAGGCCGCACAAGAGTGGAAGGCGCTGGATTGATGAGTTGCCGACGGTTCTTTGGTCGATTAGGACGACGCCAAATCGAGCCACCGGCCAGACACCTTTTGCCCTAGTATACGGGGCAGAAGCAGTTCTCCCCACTGAACTCATATACGGATCACCTCGAGTGCTCACTTATGATGAGCTTGAGCAAGAGCAACTGCGGCAAGATGACGCAATGCTCCTTGAGGAAGATCGTCTTCAGGCGGCTGTGAAAGCAGCACGCTACCAGCAAGCCTTGTGCTGCTACCATAGCCGCAAGGTTCATGCCCGAAGCCTTGAGGAAGGCGACCTTGTCCTTCGGTGCGTTCAGTCGGCCAAGAATTCCAACAAGTTGACGCCAAAGTGGGAAGGCCCTTATCGGGTAATACTAGTCACCAGGCCCGGTGCAGTCCGCCTGGAGACCGAAGATGCCGTTCCGGTGAGTAACTCCTGGAACATTGAGCATCTTCGCAAGTTTTACCCGTGAGGCGCGGCTTGCCGGGTCCCCCGGCAAGCCACCTTTTGTACAAGCATTGCCGATGATGCATGTAACCCTTTGTACAAAGCCAGGCGCAGACCCTGAGCATAAATAAATGAAGCGCTGGCGCCCTAAGTTATAGCATGCATGCTAGGTCGAGTCTCGTCCTTTGTTAGGGTTGATAGTGCTTAGCAGCGACTAACCCCTAGCTTAGAGGTCGAGTGTGTGTCTCTTTGCCGTTCTTTCGTCTTCTTTGGTTCGCAGGACTCACAGGTATCCTTGCCGGACCACTTGAGGACGAAAAAGAGAAGAGGGACAGACCAGCATCTAGACCCCGGCAAGCCAGTATTGCCGGGGGCTACAAGAGCAAAGATTCACCCACGGAAAACCAGAGTTGCCGGGGGATACCGCTTCATAATAAGTTCTTCATCCCTTATCATGCGTTCCCTTATGGACTGAGGTATGTGAAACCTCGTTTTTTCCTAAAACTACCGTGCTCCCCTAACTCTAGGCCCTAGGGCTCGTTCCTGGGGCCAGGTTTGGTAGTAGTCGCGGCAGCGAGAGGATGAAACAAGGAGCCTGAACCCACCTCATCCCTACCTCCGCCAAAGGTGTGAGAAAGGTCGAGCGAAGTGGGGAGACGGCAAGGCCTATTGCCGGGCAAGGAAATGTTTATCTTAAGGATATCAAGGATTTACCCACAAACAAATGACCCGACAAGGATCCCTTTTTCATTAAAAACATTCCACTCAGGTACAGTCCATAGGGAATGAAAAACATGAATGATGGGATTACAAGTTTTAAATTCAGCTAAGGCCCGAAGGCTTACAAACTAAAAAGAGATAAGGTGCCCGTAATCCTTTTCTTGTCCCTCTCCCCAGGAGGCAGGTCAAGGAGGCGAAAAGGGCAAAAGGGGTGCCTAGGCGAGCTACGGGTGGCAGAAGACACCAAGAGAACATCTCGGTGGCCGTCCGAAGGCTGGATGGTGATGGCGGCGCCGGAAGCAGAGCTCGAAGATGAGGCGGCAGGATGTCAGCACGCATCGAAGGCGTCGGTGCCCGCGTTCTCCGACTTGACGGCCTTGCCGCCCGCCCACTTCCTCTTCCGCAGCCTCCCAACGCCAGCCGCCCAAGGAGACGACCCCGAGAAGTTCAGGGAGCCGGCGACGCGGATGATGGGGTCGCCGGTGCCGCACGGAGCGGCGCCCGACACCTAATCGGACCCGTCATCCTGCCGCCTACTACCCTCGTCATCACTGCTACTGTCCTCCTCGTCACTCCCGCCCGAGGAGGAGTCTTCACTATCAGAAGAGCTCTCCACGCAGCACCTTACACGGGTCCCAGAGCACCCGAAGACCTTGACGGACAGAAGGCCACCCTCCATCAGCTTAAAATGGAGAGTGAGCCCCTCCGTCAAGCAGTGGATATGGGCAAACGTCTTCCATCCCCGACGGAGATACATCACGTGAGGGGCAGGGAAGTCGACGCGGGCCCATGTGCCACTGATCCCGCAACCCCTCATGTGCAGCCACAATGACTCTGGCGGATCCAGCTCCATCTCCCGCACGAATGGGGTCGGGAGACAAAGGCGATGGCGAGGCAGCCGGCGCAGCCTGAAGAAGAACTCGCAAGGGTCATGCCCAACGTGGCCCTCCATGGGGGGAGGAACTGATGGCGGAGGCGAGGCCACCGCGCCGCCCCGTCCTCCTCTTCCCCGAGCGCCTCGGCCTCTCCCACGACCTCGCCCCCTCCCCCTTCCCCTCGCGGCTGGCTCTGCCACCGCGGGTGCAGGAGAAGGAGGGGCAAGTTGTCGAGCGGCAACCCTCTCCGCCACCGTTGAAGGACCAGGATTCCCTCTCTCCATGGCGGATGGAAGGGGGGAGCAGAAGCTGAAGGAAGGAGGAGATGAAGGAATGCGGGACGCCATCCCCCCTCCCACTCCTTATAAAGGAACGGGGTGGGGGCTCGGCCGCCCCGCTTAGCCAATCAAGGCGCGGAAGGCGCAGGGAACTGGGACCGACCCGTCGCCCCAGCCCGCGGCGGCCCGGTTTCCCGCCTCCACCGGTCGCCACCGCAAGCGCATGAGAGCCACATGGCAGGCATGCAGGACCGAGGCGACGGGTGAGGCGACCTCTCCCCACCCCATGATCGTGGGGAGTGGACGCCTTGAAGACCACGCCTCGGCCCCGTTCAGTAAATGGGCCGCGCCTCCGCGCCTCCCTCCGTTTATGGGGAAGGCGCGAACCGCCCACTTTACTATGATGTGACGCATGCATGCAGAGCTCAGCCCCACGCATGTCGCCCACGTCACACATGCCTCCCCACGCCGTGCCATGCGCGGGAAGCATGGGAAGCACAACACGCGAAGAGACTTACAACGGTAAAAACCACCCCGCCTGCCCGCGCACCGTTTTTGGGCCTAGCCCAACGACGCGATTGCGCTTACGTGTGGCCCAGGCCCGGGGGCTCTTGTCGGTGTACAAAAAGAGGGGTACACTTTTTGTACCCCTATAATTGTGCACGGGCAGTCTGAGCCACGGGCACCACCACACTGAGCAAGGCAAGGGAGGTGAGCCAAGGTAAGGCCGAAGCTCAGGAGAAGCAGAACGACGCCAAGACCAAGACCACAAAGAGCGAAGGGGACGAAGCGGACCCCCCCTTGGCAAGATCCTTGCCGGGAGGCGGTTTTAGCAAACCCGGCAAGACCCTTGCCGTGGCGGCTCGCCCCACACCTACGGAGTGAGTCACCCTTGAGTCCACTGCCCCCATGGGGCAAGGATTCGGGAGACATCCCCGTGGTGGCATGCAGATCTTTTTGAAGACATTCAAGATCAGATACACCCTTTAGAAGATGATGATCCTTGGCGGGATCTTAGCCAAGGAGGACCAAAAGCCCCCGGCAAGGGCCTTGCCGAGGATGACAGCAGGCGCCACGGCAAGACCCTTGCCGGGGCCCCGGCAAGGCCCTTGACAAGAACACCCATAGGGCCACCATCAGGCCCACGCGAGTCAAACCTCCACCGCCGTTCGCATGCAGCTGCCGACCCAACCAGCTGGGCAGGCACCTGCGTGGCGGCATGCGGATCTTCGTGGAGACCCACCACTGCGCCACCTTAGCTGCCTGCCTGCCTACATGGCACTGCGGGCGCCGCTGGCCAGGGCGCGTGTCGAGATGAGAGGGAGCGGCGACGGACGAGACAGGGCTCTCCCCCATCCCCGATAAAGCAAGGACACCTGGGCAAGACGCATTAAATGCGCCTTGTCATGTACTGCGAGGGATAACCTCACATCACTGTACCCTTTCCACCTCCTGTGTGCCACTGTGGCAACCCCTTTCCTATAAAAGGAGGCCCGAGGCGACCAGGAGGAGCATTCGGCTTTTTGGAGCTCCTCACGCCCCATAGCTAGCTCAAGAACACAGATATACAATCCACCAAAGCAGGAGTAGGGTTTTACGCATCCCCGTGGCCCGAACCTGGATAAATGAACCGTGTGCTATCTGTTTGATCCGCTCTTCTCACGACCCCGTGCCCCGCAACCATAGTAGGGATTCTTGTGATCCCATAGGTGTCGTTCCCACCGACAGTCCCTAATTCCAACACCTCTTGTATAACCCAAAACTTCTAGAAAGAAACCTAGATCGTGAGTTCCGCCGCCAGAAGCCTCTGTAGCCACCGAAAACCAATCTAGGCCCTCTCTGGCACCCTGCCGGAGGGGGACATCATCACAGGAGGGCATGGAGGAGGATCCCGGAGGGGCCATTATCGTCATGAAGGCCAAGGACTAGAGGGAGAACCTCTCCCCATCCAAGGGGGAGGCCATGGAGGAGGAAGCACAAGGGGGAGAACCTCTCCTCCTCTCTCTCGGTGGCATCGGAGTGCCATCGGGAGGGGAATCATCGCCGCGGTGATCGTCTTCATGAACATCACCATCCTCATCTTTTTATGCGGTCCACTCTCCTGCACCCCGCTGTAATCCCTACTTGAACATGGTGCTTTATGCCACATATTATGATCCAATGATGTGTTGCCATCCTATGATGTTTTGAGTAGATATCTTTTGTCTTTGGGTTGATTGATGATCTAGATTGGTATGAGTTGTATGTTTTACTTTGATGCTGTCCTATGGTGCCCTCGGTGTCGCGCAAGCGTGATGGATTCCTGTTGTAGGGTGTTGCAATAAGTTCATGATTCGCTTATAGTGGGTTGGTGAGTGACTGAAACACAAACCCGAGTAAGGGGGTTGTTGCGTATGGGAATAAAGAGGACTTGATGCTTTAATGGTATGGTTGGGTTTTACCTTAATGATCTTTAGTAGTTGCGGATGCTTGCTAGAGTTCCAATCATAAGTGCA
The DNA here is from genome assembly GCF_018294505.1 of Triticum aestivum. Lineage (NCBI taxonomy): Eukaryota > Viridiplantae > Streptophyta > Magnoliopsida > Poales > Poaceae > Triticum > Triticum aestivum. The sequence continues at coordinate 552,096,256 of NC_057806.1, forward strand.
TATGATCCAAGTAGAGAAAGTATGTTAGCTTATGCCTCTCCCTCATATGAAACTGCAATAGTGATTACCGGTCTTATTAACAATTTCCTAGGACAATTCCGCACACTAATCCACCATTATTCCATACTCGCTATTTATAATATTTAGTAATATATTCTAACTTTATGATAACATCACCTACTTTCATATTTTAGCTCTCCGATATCATACAAAGTTATCCACTTCATACCCACAACGTAGTTTTATTTCTTGTTTCTAGTTGGAAGCAAACGTTCGATGTACGTAGAGTCGTATTAGTGGCAGATAGGGCTTGAGAGAATATTGATCTTACCTTTAGCTCCTTGTGGGTTCGACACTCCATACTTATCACTTCCACCTTTGGAAATTGCTACGATGATTCCCTGCACTTGGGGATTATCATTCGACCGATAAAGATCTTCGTGGAATATGTAGGAATCAATATAGGCATCTAGGTCCCGCTAATGGCTATTGACCGGAGAGGTGTCTCGGTCATGACTACATAATTCCCGAACCCGCGGGGTCGCACGCTTATCGTTCGTTGACGCTACAGTAGTATTGGGATATTTGATGAGTGGTAACCAAATGTTGTTCGGAGTCTCGGATGAGATCTCGGATGTCACGAGGAGTCTCGGAATGGTCGGGAGGTAAAGATTTATATATGGGAAGTCATATTTTGGGTTTCAGAAAAAGGTGTAGTTTTTTGATATTGTACCAGAAAGCTTCCAGAAGGTTCCAGAGGGGTACAAAAGTTCACAAGTGGGTCCACCATGACCCAAGGGCTAGCATGGGCTGCGGGGAGGTGCCCTGGCCTTATTGGTCTAGGCGCACCAAGTCCTCAAAAGCCCATGTGACTAGGGAAGGCAAAAAAGGAAGGAGTCATAGTAGGAATAGAATTGGACTTGGAGTTCAAGTCCTCTCCCCCTTAGCTGCGCCCTAAGGCTTGGAGGGGATTTTTCCCGCGCCCCTCCACCTATATATAGAGGGGAGGGGGTACCCCAAGAGAACACACCAAGCCCTTGGCACCCCTCTCTCCGGTTACTCTGTAGTTCCACCGCCTCGTCCCGGTGACGCTTAGCGAAGCGCTATCGGTGCTCCACCATCACCACCACGCTTTCATGTTGGTTGTGATCCCATCTACTTCTCCTCTACCGCTTGCTTGATCAAAAAGGAGGAGACATCATCGAGCCGCACGTGTGCTAAACTCGGAGGTGCCGTCCGTTCGGCACTAGATCGGTTGGATCGTGATCGGACCGCAAAGAGTATGACTACATCAACCACATGATAAACGCTTATGCTTAGCGATCTACAAGGGTATGTAGATTCTCTCCTCCTCTCTTTGCTATGCATCTCCATGGATACATCTTGTGTGTGCGTAGATTTTTTTATTTTCCATGCATCATTTCCCATCAAACCTTGGTCCCATCACTGAGGAAAATACCTACCGTAGCTGTGCTGCGTCATCCTTTCCTCTTTGTGTAAATATCGATGTAGTTCAAGCCGCATCAACAAGTACATCGAATTTTTGTAGACGAAGGGAGCTCCTTAGTTTAATCCTAATGCAGACTTTGTAGCAAAGGCAAATACCGCGAAGGATCCACCTCGACGGAGTTGTTTTATGGGCTCCTCCCACAAACAACCCACAATCCTTCGAGAAGGATCACCCTCCCGGTGATCTTTGGAGAGAAAGGAACTACAAGAAGCAGGATTGCTCATTTGATGTGATTGGCTTTGACATGTTTTTCCTTTCCCGAAAAGGAGGATAACCCCTGGCCTCTGCACTGAGTGATGCACACAACCACATTTATATAAAATTGTGAGAATTCTGAAGAAATAGGAGTCGGTTAAAGTTATCTCCTACGCCATCCCATCCCATCCGCGACTAGTATGCGCCTATTCTCAATCTAACATCTCACAAGAAGATTTCAGATTCCAAAGAAGTTGGTTTCCGTCGGATACATACCGTCTTAAAAATACATGGATACTTTTTGAAATTTAATGAACATTTTTTTATCAAAATATGAGCACTTTCTTTATACTTTAATTTCACTTTTTAGTTAGATACATGAAAATAAAGTAAATATGTTACATATAGTACGAAAAAATAAAATAAATATCTGAAAACAAAAAATTGAAACAATATTAAATGGAAGAAAAAACAAAAGAAAGAAAAGAAAGTAAGAAAAAAATGTGCTCCAGCCCGCACTTGGGTCGACGCAACTGCATGAGTATAGTGCAAGTTTGCTCGCTACCCCGCACATTACGTGCCGATTTGGAATACATTTTTTTTAGAAAGAGAGCTCCATCTCTGATTTTCATTGATAGAAATCACAGTGTCTTACAAACAACCATCAACCACTACATATATATTGCCAACACACAACCATTGATAGATCGAACGACACGATCCCCTGATGATGTAGAACTGGGCATCTCCACCCTCCAACAGGATTGCAGACCAGAGGGAAAGCTAATGGTGCCTGTTAAAAGGTAGATTGTAGCGTGTCAACTTGTGTACGTAGTTGTGTATGCGTTGGTTGTAATCCTGCGTGAGTTGTAATCGAGGTAGGTTGTTAGAGTCCGGCCTTATCTTGTATAGCTTGGATTAGGGGCCAAGACTTCAACAACCTACCTCATCACATGTACCCTGTGCTATATAATCAACACGAACGCGTCCCTAATGAGATCATCAAACGCTTAACCTAGTTTCTTACATGGTAATCAGAGCCTACCTCGGATTCATCCATGGCGAGCTCCTCCACAAATTCGTTCCCCTCATCTCCCTTTGCACACTTTGCCACAGAGAAGCTTACGAGAGGGAACGAAGCACTCTGGCGTGCCACGGTCCTCTCAGCCATCCGAGGGGCGCAGATGGCGTCCTTCCTCGACCTCGAGCAGGAGGTGCCATCCACGCACATTGAGGTCACCTCCTCCGACGGCAAAACCAAGTCCAAGGCCCCGAACCCTGAGTTCGGCGTGTGGTATGCGCGAGATCAGCAGGTTTTCTCCTACCTGCTGACGACGCTGCTCCGCGAGATGGCCATCCAAGTTGCAACATGCCATACCGCAGCTGAGCTGTGGAACACCGTGCAAGGGATGCTGGCGTCGCTTACCCGCGCACAGACCGTCAACGTCAGGATTGCTCTGGCGAACCTCCAGAAGGGCAACCTCTCCGTCGTTGAATACGTCGGTAAGTTCAGAACACTTTGTGATGAGTTAATGGCTTCAGGAAAGAAGGTGGACGAGGAAGATGTCGTCTCCCACATCCTCGCTGGACTCGACGAGGAATTTGACCCCGTGGTTTCTGCCATGTGCTCACGGGTCAAAACTGACGGGGTGCCAGAGATGTACTCGTAGCTCCTGAGCTTCGAGACTCGCATGAACTTGCGCGGAGGGTCTTCTCAGTCATCTGCAAACGCGGCAGCACGTGGCTATGGCTTCCCAAACAAGCAACGCGGCGGCGGCGGTCGTGGCTTCCCCAACAAGCAAGGCAGCGGTGATCGCAACCGCAACTACTCCAAGCCGCCAAACCGTGGAAACGGGGGAGGCAGTGGCAACGGAGGTGGCAGCGGCGGGAACTACAACAACAATCCCTCTGCCAAGCCTACGTGCCAGATCTTCGGCAAGATTGGACACCCTGCGTGGAAGTGTTGGAAGAGGTATGATTCATCTTACCAGGGAGGAGAAGAACAGCAGCACCAGTGCTCGGAAAACATGGCGGCTCCCCAATATGGAGTGGATACCAACTGGTATCTTGACAGTGGCGCGACAGATCACATCAGGGAGACTTGGAGAAGATGACAGTTCGCGACCGCTACATGGGAAATGAGCAAATCCACACAGCTAGTGGATCAGGTATGACTATTGCTCACATTGGTCAATCACACATATATACCCCTGAACGAGATCTTGTCCTTAAAAATATCCTTCATGTTCTTGAAGCTGATAAAAGTTTAATCTCTGCTAGTCGCCTTTCCATTGATAACAACTCTTTCGTTGAGATTCACCCCTATTCTTTTCTTGTTAAGGATCGTGCAACAAAGAGAACCCTTCTTCGCAGCAGGGGTAGGCGAGGCCTATACCCTGTAAAACACATGGAACAAGATGCCAAGAAGCATGTGCTCAGTGTCACCTTTCCATCTTCAGACGGATGGCACCAGCGTCTAGGACACCCTTCATCGATTATTGTTAGCAAAATAATTAGCAAGAATAAGCTTCCATGTGTTAGTTTGTCAAATAATGAACTTGTTTGTGATGCTTGCCAGAAGGGCAAGAGCCATCAGTTACCATATCCCAAGTCTATAAGTGAATCTAATTTCCTTTGGAACTTATCTTTTCTGATGTGTGGGGACCATCTGTTGAATCAATAGGTAGAAAAAAAACTATGTGAGCTTCATAGATGATTTCAGTAAGTTCACATGGATCTACCTAATCAAACATAAGTCAGAAGTTTTTCAAAAATTTCATGACTTCCAAAACCTTGTTGAAAGACAATTTAGCCGAAAAATCCTTGCTCTCCAAACAGATTGGGGGGAGAATATGAGAAATTAAATTCCTTCTTCAATAAAATAGGGATATCCCATCATGTCTCATGTCCCCATGCCCATCAACAGAATGGGTCAGCTGAACGCAAGCATCGTCACATCGTTGAAGTAGGTCTCTCTCTTCTTGCTCAAGCTTGTATGCCTTTGAAATTTTGGGATGAGGCTTTTATTGCCGCTACCTATCTCATCAACAGGTTGCCTAGCAAAGTGATTAAGTTTGAAACTCCTCTTGAAAAAGTGTTCAATGAAAAACCCAATTATTCATCTCTTAGAATCTTTGGGTGTGCTTGCTGGCCCAATTTGCGCCCATACAATTCGCATAAACTCCAATTCCGCTCCAAAAGGTGCGCCTTTCTTGGCTACAGTAACTTGCATAAAGGCTTCAAGTGCCTAGATATTTCTACTGGACGTGTATACATCTCAAGAGATGTTGTCTTTGATGAAACAGTTTTTCCATTCTCTGAATTACACCCAAATGCCGGCGCTCGCCTACAGGCAGAAATTCTTCTTTTGTCTCCGGAGCTTCTAAATCCAATAGATCACGGGGGTAATGAATGTGTTGATCAATTGGCAACTAGTCATAACACTGATTTACAAGAAAAAAATGTTGTTTGTGGTCATGATTTTATGCAGAAACAGCTCTCTCTCTGCCTAGCTCCACAGGCACATGACACGAGGAAGGGACAGGCGCCGATCCCGAGAGATCTAGCGCAGTTGCGACAGGCGCAGCAGGCGCGGATCCCAGGGAGGATTCGCCTGGCAGTGGCAGTCCCGCATGCGACATGCATATGGAGACAGGCGCACGGGGCGCGAGCCCCCTCTCTGCGCGTGACACGCGGACAGAAACCGGCCCACGAGCGGGTGGGTCCAGCCTGCTTTTGTCTTCACGTGACGACAGCCGGGCTGGGTGTGCGGCAGATCCTGCGCACCATGATGAGGCTGGCAGCCCATCTCGTCAAGAGTCATCGCCATCTGCGCCTGATCCGAGGCGGATCGACCGCTCGAGTGCCGAGGCGGATTCCCCTGGCAGGCCAGTACGAGGAGGCGGATCTTCTGTGGCCGTTGTCGAACCTGACACGGTTATGGGAGGAGGATCTTCTGTGGCTGGTTCGACAAATGCTGCTGGGTCTACACGAGTAACTCGGTCGCAACAAGGTATTTTCAAACCAACAGTTCCCAAGGATGGAACAGTCAGGTATAAGAAAATTTTCAAGTTTGCTAATTTTGCTGCCATCGGTGAACCACAAGATTTGATAGAAGCTTTGAGTAACAAAAATTGGAAAAATGCTATGCATGATGAGTATGATGCTCTTATGAGAAATCAGACATGTCATTTAGTGCCACCTAAGCAAGGAAGAAACATTATAGACTGTAAATGGGTATATAAAATTAAAAGGAAATCTGATGGTACAATAGACAAATACAAGGCTAGGTTAGTGGCTAAAGGATTCAAACAAAGATATGGTATTGACTATGAGGACACCTTTAGTCCAGTAGTTAAAGTTGCTACTATTAGGCTTGTTCTGTCTGTTGCTGTCTCCAGGGGATGGAGCCTTCGCCAATTGGATGTACAGAATGCGTTCTTGCATGGCGTTCTCGGGGAAGAAGTCTATATGCGACAGCCACCTGGTTTTGAGGATGGGTCAAGACCACATCATGTATGCATGTTGGACAAAGCTTTATATGGTCTCAAACAGGGCACCCAGGGCGTGGTATTCAAGGTTGAGCTCAAAGCTGCAACAACTTGGTTTCCGACCATCAAGGGGAGATACCTCTTTGTTCTTCTTTCAAAAAGGGAAGGTGATCATATTTATGTTAATTTATGTTGATGACATAATTGTTGCTAGCTCTTCATTAGAAGCCACCTCAGCATTGTTGAAAAATTTGAAAAATGACTTTGCAATCAAAGATCTAGGAGAGTTGCATTATTTCCTAGGTATAGAAGTTAAAAGATTAAATGAAGGTATTTTACTTACACAAGAAAAGTATGCCAAGGACATATTAAAGCGTGTAGGAATGACAGATTGCAAGCCTTCCAGCACACCCATGTCAACTACTGAAAAGTTGTCATTGCATGGAGGAGAACTACTAAGTCCAGAAGAAGGAACTAAATATAGAAGTACAGTTGGTGCACTTCAGTACTTAACATTAACAAGACCAGATATATCTTTCTCTGTCAACAAAGTCTGTCAGTTTTTGCATGCTCCTACTTCTGTTCACTGGACAGCGGTAAAGAGAATACTAAGATATATCCAAGGGAGTGTTGGCACTGGTCTGACAATATGCAAATCTCCTTCAACAACTGTTAGTGCCTTTTCTGATGCAGATTGGGCAGGGTGTCCTGATGATAGGAGATCTACTGGAGGCTTTGCTGTGTTTTTTGGTTCAAACCTCATATCATGGACTGCAAGGAAACAAGCAACAGTCTCACGTTCTAGCACTGAGGCTGAGTACAAGTCTTTGGCAAATGCTACTGCTGAGGTGATGTGGATAGAGACACTTCCTGATGAGTTAAAAATTGATAGACCACGTGTGTCATACTTATGGTGTGATAATCTTGAAGCAACATATTTGTCTGCAAACCCTGTATTTCATGCCAGGACAAAACACATAGAGATTGACTTTCACTTTGTACGTGAAAGAGTTGCACAGAAACTTCTGGAGATAAAATTCATCTCAACTGGAGATCAAGTTGCAGATGGGTTCACTAAACCACTACAAGTTCGACAGCTTTAAGCCTTCAAGAACAATCTCAACCTTGACACATTAAAAGATTGAGGGAGGATGTTAAAAGGTAGATTGTAGTGTGTCAACTTGTGTACGTAGTTGTGTATGCGTTGGTTGTAATCCTGCGTGAGTTGTAATCGAGGTAGGTTGTTAGAGTCCGGCCTTATCTTGTATAGCTTGGATTAGGGGCCAAGACTTCAACAACCTACCTCATCACATGTACCCTGTGCTATATAATCAACACGAACGCGTCCCTGATGAGATCATCAAACGCTTAACCTAGTTTCTTACACTGCCTACACCCTAGCAAAAAACAAGATCTAACACATAATCTGAATCACACAACCCCTCGTGAGAAATCCCACATGTCGGGCCTCTAGGCAAGAGGTTATCATTTAGCATCGAACAAGACGCAAACCAAGTTTCACCAAGTGCATATTCATCTAGGAAAGCAAAAAAAAAAACATTTGGAATAAGCTTATAGTGGGCACCTATGAGATTTGCTCTATAGTATTAATTGTTCAATTTTTTAGAATCATTTGCTGTAAAAAGATGATACTTCTTCCATTCCACAATGTAGTGCTTCCTCTATCCTCGTGCTTCAACTTTGACCGTAAATTTAACTATCAAAACCGATTGCGGCGGGAGCAAAAATTATATCAGTGAATTCGTATTTGAAAGAAGTTTTCAATTATATAATTTTTTCTCCCGCCGCGGATGGTCTCATTGGTTAAATTTATAGTTAAAGTTGAACCTCGCGAAATGCGGGCGCACTATGTTTTGGAATGGAGGGAGTATTGTTAACAAACTTTTGGGCCCAGGTACGTTATTTTTCGAGAACCTGCCCCAGATACGTATGGCTTGGTACCTGCCGTCTTTAGCCCAAGAGTCAAAATGTCTTTGTAAGCATTGGTGCCTGGCCCGGTAATACGGCCCGGCCTGTGCGTATTACGTCCTCCGTCCGGCTGCCGCTAGGGCTTCATCTCCCGTACGCAGCTTGATTTAATCACCTGGCGACCGAAGCTTCTTTATTTACGACTACAAGCGGCGCGTTCGATCAATCCTAAATAGGAAGAGACGACATCGTCGAGAAGCAACTACCGCGTGATGACGGCGGAGGAAGAGGAGGCGGCCGACCGGTGCGTGGGCTGGTTCTTCGTCTATATCGCGGTCTACTCCCTCGGCATCTTCGCCTTCTCCGCTATGATCTCCTACACACACGTGTTTGCCCGCGCCACCAGGTTCGACAAGATCTTCTTTGGGATCCTGGGAGCGCCTTTTCTGCCCATCGGCCTTGGCTTCATCTGCCTGCTTCTACGGGAGGACGGGCCCTTCCGCAACAAGCATGCCACCGCTCGAGTCGCCAACCTGCCGCCCGCCGATATGTGCTAGCCATCTTTGGTTGTTTCTAGTGCGTGAATTAATGTTTGGAGTATTACTTTGTTTTATTTGATCCAGTCTAGTTCTCTTTCTGTTTGCTAGTTGTAACATCTTTTTCCCTTAGCTGGTGGGTAACTTGTACGTGCTAGATAGACTAGTTTAATGACCGTGCGTTGCCATGGATAGCGATGAAATGATTGTCTCGTTCAGAAATGTGTTGAACATGATGGCATGTTGTCGCTTCTTTCCTCCTGGGTAATTTTCTTTTTTCCACAACCATTGTCTTTGATCTTGTATTTCTACGAATATATAATATTTATCAAGTCAAAATAATATTTTGATTTGTAATACTGATTTGCTAACAACATGAAGGATGTACTTAGTGCAATAAAATGTGTGTCCCACCTTATTTTCTGATCACAACAAAGATAAGGGTTGAAACTAATGTACAAACCCACCATGTCCCATCTTTACACCCCCCCC
>NC_057806.1:552105799-552107305 GCF_018294505.1 Triticum aestivum
GGGGGGCAAAAATCCCACCGATTGTTATATTCCAACTCGAAGGAGACTTAGCAGTCAGTACAAGTACATAAAGCGCACACGGGGCGCAAAAGAAAATTACAGAGGAAGGCACCTAAGAGGATAGCCCAACACAAGAAGAATGAAAGAAAGAAACGGGAGAGATGGCTGGTTACAGAGACCAAACCGAAGCCCCCGGAAGCCAACACCTCCAAAGCGAGCCCCGCAAAGCAGCTCGTACCACCATCGACAAAGAACCACAAACAGGCCTAGGGAGAAAATGACAGGCACCAAAACAACAGCTCGCAGGGGAACATCACTGGCATGAACGAAGGGCGTCGGATAGCCGAGTTCGTGCGGTGACACCGGTGTGCCGCCGGAGAAGCCGAAAGAAATCACACCACCGAGACCGAAAGGCATGATACTGGTGTACCGCCGCCGAGGTCGAAGGGTAGAGTGCCGCTGAGGCCACCCCCAAGATATCCACGCAAACGTCGCTTGAGCCACTATGAAACACAACCCTATTGGAAAGGGGACACCAAAGTAGAAGCAAACCAAGAATCGTCAATGGCGCGAACGAAGGGCGTCGGATCGCTGAGTTTGAGCGGTGGCACCGGTGTGCCGCCGGCGAAGCCGAAAGGCAACGCGCCACTGAGACTGAAGGACGCAGTACCCGGTGTACTGCCACCGAGGTCGAAGGGCAGCGTGCCGCCAAGGCCACCCCAAGACATCCAGGGAAGCTCCACCCGAGTCACCAAGATGAAGGCCAGCCTGGGGTCAAAGCTAAGGTGAAGATGGAGCTGCTAGAGACGAGTCCACCCGAAGCAGAAATAATCCAAGATGATGCCTCCAAGGAGGAAACGACGTAAAGACGTCGACACCGTCCGTCTCGGGGAACCCCGGGTCTGAGATTTCTCTCGGGATCTGAGAGCATGGGGGGATGGAGACAATACCAAAAATCGCCGCCTTCAAGAAGGAAAATGGCGCCCGCAGGCGTCATCGTCGCTCAAGATTTTCACCTGGCAGTGCCTCCATCTCCTCGCACTCGGAGCACGTCAGCCGCCCATCACCGTAGCCCATCAGCCGTGATACGGGGTGCCAAAGAAGCAACAGCACGCTGGGACGCCCTGGACGAGGCCAACCTGAATCCATGTGAACAGGCCAGAGACCGGCGACGGCCTCACGAAGGCAGCCAACCGGGACCCCACACCAAGAGGTGCCGTCAACAAGCACCGATGTGGGAGTTTTGGATCCGAGGGAGGGATGCTAACCACGACGAGGCCGCGCAGCAGCCACCGCCGGGAGAGGCGCCGGCACCCCAGCCCAGGGGCAGGCCCGCGTGCCCAGGCCAGATCCGGCTTGCGTGTCACGACCCAACAACCTCCGAACAGATCTAGGCTGCGCGACTGAGAGGAAGCGACCCCCGGAGAAGGGAACGACCTCGCCGCAGTCCGCGAAGGAGGCCAGCAGCGGGACGGAGCAGCCGAAGGCCGGGGGTTCAGGCAGAAA
>NC_057806.1:552107711-552134030 GCF_018294505.1 Triticum aestivum
CGAAAGAAAAAAAAACATTTACCAGATGTATATTGGTAATATCAAATGCATAATTCAATCATTCAATTCCTCTCATATAATAAAGAGCCAGCCAAACAATATATGAGTATCACTTGAGAATATATCTTCACAGCCTTGAGTCATCGAGGCGGAGCAGATAAGCAGTAGATATGAAATGCGTCAATTGCAATTCTTTCCTAAGAAACAATGTTCTGGTAAAAAAGAATCCCCTCGCAACCTTGAGTAACTGAGGCAGAGCAGATAAGCAATAGATACAAAACACAAACGAAAAAAGTATTCTTTCATCCTAATTTCATTACACTGTGTGCAAAGTCAACCTAAGTTTATTTAGAGGAAAAGATTAGTAAACCTATTTTTTCTATACTTTGAGCCTAGAAGTACTATTTGAAATCTAGAGGGAGCAGTATCAGCACTTCAATATTAAAACAATGGCTTCCTAATTACAGTTTTTTCATTCCTATAAAATGAATCTAAATAGAAGCACTAAGAAAATAATTTATCCAATTAAAATTTTCTTTGAAGGAATAACCAACTAAACTATACTATCATGTTAGCACTGTTAATATCAATTACTGATATGCAAGAAATTGGTAATAACTGACCAATATTGCTCTCTGTAATGACCCCTCGCATAAAAATTGTACAAAGTCAATGACTCAACATAATATTCCTAGATCCCTTTTGTCCTGTAGTTAAAACTGAAATAATACCGAGACTTAAGTCAACAATATTGTTTATTTGATCTTTTATGTAGGCTTTCAACAATGACGTGCTATGAATCACTAACGTGAAGTGGTAAATATGACAGTAATAAAACTGAAATTTTGCCCGTGAACACATGCACTATGTAGCAGACCAAATACTTGTAAACCTGAACGAAAAGAACAGGGAATATAAACGTGTTCTTTAAGAAAAACAACACCACACAGACTCTTTTATTTCCATCCTTGAGACTGCATTTCCATGTTATTTGCATCCGAAATACAATAGTCCAAAATCCGTCTCCTCTGCTATACGTGTATGAACTGAAAAAAATCATTGGCAATTAAACAATTAGCTTGCAAAGCAAAAGCAGAAAGAAAAACTGCAGCATTGTTCAGGCAAGTATTAAGAAATCAGGCACCAACAAATTCAAATAAGACATCAAGGCAGTAATCAATATCACTTCCAAGGTATCACTTTGTGTCACCTACTTGATCTACTGTACAGAAGCAACCAGACCAACAACCACTATGCATGATGAGAAGAAGCATGATGAAGATGTGCTCGCATCCATGTTCGGCAGTGAAACGGAAAGCACCAGTTCTAGTGTTTGTTTAGAACACAAGTCTAAGCTTCTTGCATCAGCGTCAATCAGAAACGTAGGAGGATGAGAAAGTGATAATTCACTATTCCACTAATAGAAAACGGCAAAGAATACAAAACAGAAGAAGAGAGGAAATTCAGTGAACCGCCTACCTTCGTTGTGCCATGCGTGATTTCCTTTGGGATCAACACTTGCTTGGACTCAGTGTACACGCCTATTCTTCCCAGGTGCACCATTTGAACTCTGAAGTTGGGGCCTCCTAGATCGTGAACACAACAGTTGTGATGCAAAATGTACCGAACCGAACTAACCAACATTCATAACCAGATGAAGTCTAGCTCGTCCAATCTATAGAAAAACAAGTGATGAATTGAATTGACTGAAGAGCTCGTCTATTTACTGTACCAACCACAACCACTGAACACCTGAATTGCTAGGGACGAAGTCAAACTGGTTAGTTGTTTTTAACTACAACATTGAAGTAAAAGAAGAATAATCCACAACACCACAACCACTGAACATCTGAATTGCTAGGGACGAAGTCAAACTAGTTAGCACAAAGATGAAATTGAGAGAGGGAGAGATGGCATGCTCATTAGTCATTAGTTCATTACCTTCTAGTCATAATGAATGGAGCAACACATGAGGAGGGGATCAGGGTGTAGGATGGGAGCTAGCTGAAAGTAGGATGACGGCGGCAGAGAGGATCGGGTGGAGGTGTAGGTCGAGGTTGTGCCTGCTCGGGTGCCGACCTTGAACGCGATGATGGGCTTCTCGGTGGATGGCGTCAACCCAGGTTGCGGGGGCCTGACGGTATGGCCGGGACGACGTACCCTGGTGGCGAGCTGCCGGCTTCCTCCTTGGCTGCCACCCTCTCGGCGAGAAGCCTCCTTCCCATCCGTTTGCCCTCCTCCACGGCTACACCTGCCCCACAAGGTCACGCTCGTCTACCACCACGCCATCGGCTGCGCCGCATTGGACCTGGGCGGCCACAGGCTCGCCCTAGCTTCCCCTGCATCGTTGTCGGAGTAGTCCATTGAAGCGGCGGCGAGCAGGTTGTACAAGGGCGGCTTACAAGGGCCGCACGACGGTGACTGAGATGAGCGTCGAACGGTGATGGAGAAGGGGTAGGCCATCGTGGCAGATCCGCGTGGGTCGCGGTTGTTTCCCGTTGAGATTTTTTTTCTCGATCGTGCGTATGTGGGGGCATTGCTGGTCGAACCATCACGACGATTGCAGATCCTCCTTTAATAGTAGAGATTGTCAAAGGCACGCGTTCCTGCGTCCGTCGATTTTGACACTAATATTAGTGATTGATGCAATTATGTGTAAATATAGAATTTTAATCATCATGATATAACCATCACATTATACTTCAAGGAAGTATTCAATCATGAGATATAACTAGAAAATATGCCCGTGCATTATAATGGGGGCAAACATGTTATGAAGGCCCAATCAAGATGCCACGATGTCAGAAGACTTTTTTGCAGACGCTAGGGCAATCTGAAATTGTTGCAGATGAAGCAACTGTTGTGCTGCCATGCGAATCTGCTTTGACAACTATGTTGCCATGTTTGGAGGTTGTGCTGCCAAGTGTTGAGTTGCAAATTGAAGTAGTTGAACAATTTGTGCCATCTACTCAATCTGCAGAAGTACAAACTGAAGAAGTGCAAACTGAAGAAGTGGGACATGGTCAGGTGAAAAAGTTGAGGGGGCCTAGTGGAGTTTGCAAGGGGCCAAAAAGCAAGAGCATCAGCATCAACAAACTATGCGCCGTGGAACCAAACGGTGGAAAAAAGCAGAAGAAATCGAGTGGTAGAAAGAAGCAAAAGAAATAGAGTCGAAATCATTCAAATTTGATGTGAAAACTTAAGTTTGTTGTCATTTGATGTGAAAACTTATGTTCTTTCATGTGAAAACTTATGTGCTATGATGTTGATTTGACTTGAAATAAAATTCAAATTTGAACCGACATTCAAATTTGAACCGACATTCAAATTTGAACCTATCTCCAATATTTTTTGAGTTCATTTGTTTGTTCTGTGATGTTGCATCGTTTTATGTACTACTATGCACTTTAGTTCATAAATCCAACCTTTTTTGTGAAGTCCAACTCATAGTCACTGAAAATGTTGTACAAACAGGCTCCAAAGTAAGGGAAAACGGCCCCATTTCTAAGCAAGTTTTTTCGATCTTCTCAAAATCACCCAAAAAAGATTTTCTTAGCTTATATTATACCTATATAGGATCAATACGAAGTCTCACCTTTTTTTGAATAAGATTCATATTATTTATTTTATTTTTGAAAAAACACCCTTTAATACAAAGTCAGCAATAAAACAAGTTTAAAAATTTTAAATGCAAAAATAACTTCAGATCCTCCTTAGTCACTCTAAAATGAAGCTAAGGTGATGTTTTTTGATTTTTTTGCATTTTCAAAACCTCAAACCCTCTTCTCACTCCTTTGAACTCTATGCAACCTCAGTCGAGATAGTCCAATTTGTGAAGGTTTTTTCATGCAAAGATCATTAGATCAAGTTTATCATTTTATATCATAACTATGTAACATAAAAAGGCTATATGCGCAGGTTTTTCATTTTTTAGATTTTTTTTTGAATTAGTTACACACATTTGAATGTTCGGTCAAACCTTTCAAAACCCCGTTGACTGCCTCAAAACCCCATGTAACCCTAGCGCCAAACGTCCACCGTCGATCTAACCCTAACGCCAAACTGCGGCCGTCGGATAGGACTTCTAGAAGGATTCCGCGGGGGCGATCCGTGGGCTCCAATCTGATTGGCCATCGTTTTTTCTCTCTGACGAACAGATAACGTTGAGCGGGGGAGCATCTAAGTGACCGTTGGGCCGAGCGGATCGGGCCCGGCAAAGCCTGGCGTGCGTGCGCACGGCCGTCGAGAGGGGGGATGGGCTGCATGCGAGGGGCAGGGTCAATGACATGTGGGCCATCCTTGTCCCATGCATGCCATGCAACGTCGCAGCCTAGCTATTCTTTGCTCGTGAACGCCTAGCCATTTGCATGTGGGCTTGCATGCACGCATCGACGCAGAGTACGGCAAGGGCGCGGCGTATAGATACGTCGCATCTAAGCTATTTTAACAAATGCATGTTTGAACGAGACGGACGCGTCGGTGGTGCAGCTCCTTTTTCAGTGTCACGCGCAGATGAACGGGCCTGTTTCCCACGCGGCGTCACCGCCGATGCAAGTGCCCGTGCCTCTTTGGATGCTCTGGCCGCCGTTTTTTGAATTAATGCCCGCAATTACTTATGCCAGTGCGAACGGAGAAGAGAAAAAGATCGAGAAGGGGCACCGTGTACACATTGACCACGGTTGCAACGCGGCTATAAAAGGGCACCATTTCCTCATCCTCTCACACTCATCTCTCAAGCCTCCTCCCCTTCTTCTTTTCGAGCCAAATCCACCACTCGAGCCACCATGCAGTTCAACGGCCCTACCTACCGTCGCCCTCGCACCGTGCCGGAGAGGCAGTACCCGGCCGGAGTCGTCGTCGAGAACAGCCTGAGGGTGTGGGCCATCTCTAGGTGGAGGGGCCCTAGAGAGTTGGCTCGCTTCTTCCTCGAAGCCGGCTACCGCCACCTCCCTCCGGGCACTCCGCCCATGTTCCACCTCCACAAGCAGTATGATGGCAACGCCGGCCCCAACGGCTTCGTCATCGGCCTCTACGTCACCTTCACCAACCCCTACAACGCTCACCACCTCCTCGGGGAGGTGTTCTGGTGTGGATGCGAGTTTATCGCGTTCACGACCTACAACATCTTCACCAACTTCCACCACATCTTCCCTCACCCCAACGGCATGCACACCCTCCCCTACCAGATGCCGGAGGACGACGAGTGAGGGGCCCAAGGAGGAGGGGCCAAGGAGTGGCAAGGAGGAGGGGCCAAGGAGTTGTTCAAGGGGCGAGTCTTCTATCTATCTAGTTTGGGGCTCTAGTTTGTGTTTGTGTTGGTTCGGGCGTGTGTGCCCGTGTCTTTTATATATCTAGTTTTAATTATTTACTTTCATGTTTTATGAACTATATGTAGTGGGGGGATGCCCCTCTATATGTTTTATCTATCTATGCTACTAGGGTACCCGATGCCCCTCTATCTATCTATATGTTTTTTCGGTCCTAAAGTTTCTCCATTGCATTTTATTTATGTGGCCATGTGTACTAAAAAACAATTGATCTGGTATCTAAAATGTACGTTACCAAGAAATTGACAATAGAGATTATGTATTGTACTACATAATCATACAGTTGGTATACAATGCATTTGAACACAATGGGCAAGAAAAATGCTAATTATCTGGTGATGATGACATGCGTAAGTGTTAAAGTATACACCATATATAAAAATGTCTAGCCAAAAGATTTGGGTGTACACCCATGACCAAGTATGGATCCGCCCCTGGTTGTAAGGGGATGCCCCTCTATGTTGTAAGGAGATGCTACTAGGGGCACACTAGATGCATGTCTTCTTTTTTTGAGAGGGGCACAACCTTTTTCGGTTGAAACACATGAGTAAAAACTTTGAAAACACCATAGCACAAGTAAAAAAATATATTAAGAAATGGTGCTTGGTTGAAATAAACTAGAACCAAACAATTGCAACTTTTTTGGTTCACAAAGACTGCTCAAATAATTATCTCAAATAGCTTATGCATAAAAATATCTCAAATAATTATCAGATGAGTTATCTCAAAAAAGGTGACCGCAGGAAACTTAAAATTTGTGAAATGATCTAAAGCCAAAAAGATATATCGATGTCAATGACCGTGTGCACTTTTTTTGCACTCCTTTTAGCAATGGGCCTGGATATGTTCTATTCGGCCCTGCCTAACTTCTATATGGGCCTGGCCTTTTCAGGCAACTGTGGACGAACCTTTTTTTCCTTTTCTTCCTCTACCACTAAACTGAAACTGATGACGAACTGAAAAACTAAAAAACGGGGCCGAAACAGAGTGGAGAGGACATGCTGAATTCGTACAACACAACACTTTTATTCAAATATACATATCATTAGGATTACAAATGATGCCCAATCTATTCACTTACGACTAATTATCATCACATAAACAAATGCGAGAGCAATTACACAAACATAAAAAAGTCCGGCCATCAGCCCCATCAAATTGCCCTGCTTCTGCAATTCGATGAGTTTCTTCATCTGCTTGTTTAGCTTCTTCAGCTCTGCCGTCACTATTGCATCCCCCACACTAGCCCCAATGGAATGGGCAGATCCAGGGGCCCCAGATCCAGAAGCGCCCGATCCAAACTTGCCCAACTTCTCCGCCTCCAACGGTAAATCGAGCTCCCCTGATGCACCCTCCAGTTGAATCCGCTCTATGTACTCATCTAGCCACTCAAAATGGGTGCATTGCTTGAATTTCTGAAATTGGAAAGATGAACCCTAAATCCCAAATCCGATGAAAAATGGGGAAAATTGTGATATGAAATTGGGATACAAAAACCAAAATTGGCATATTGAGAAGTAAAATCTCACCTTTCCCTGCTCTGGTTTGCTCTCGCATTTCACGAATTCCCGCCCAAGGTTGCCACTCTTGTCGGTCGTTGTGACTAGCCGCTTCAGGGGTGCGATACGTGGGCATGCAGGGCACCTTGTCATGGGCACTGCGCCATAGCGCAGCCATGAGCGGCGGGAGGCTGAAGCGAAGCTCGACATTGCTAGGTCGCGGCCCGGAACGGCGTTGCTGCGCGTCGTCGCCGGAGAAGAAGAACAACAACGGTCGGGGAGGGGGTGGGGGGGCGAGGATGGGCTCGGGTGCTGCACGGCTCGGTGTCCTCTTGTACCAATGCTGACCTGGATAAGTTAGTGGGTCCCACGCAGTGGGTCCCGCTCACCTGACCAATGCTGAGTTGGATAAGTTAGTGGGTCCCACGCTGTGGGTCCCGCGCTGTGGGTCCCGCTCACCTGATTCGAGTTTTAAACATGTGTCTTTGGATTAGGCAGCAGTGTCGCATGGGAGCTATTTTTTCCAACGCAGATGTCGCATGAGAGCTATTACAACCAACAACATCGAATGAGAGACAATACACACCAACGACGTCGCATGGGAGCTATTCGCCCGTCCCTGCCCCTTCCCCATCCCCGTATCCGGCCGACGCGCCGCCTCCTTCCCCTGGATCCGCCCGGAACCGATGCCGCCACTGCCTGCCGCCACCAAGCGTCGACGTGCGATCCCGCCGCCTATCTTTGGTATGCTGTCACGCCTCCCCTGCCATCTAGGCTGCCCCCGGCCTCGCCCAGCTCCTCTTCCGGCGACGACCCCCTGCCACACGCGCCGCCCCCATCCCGACAACAAAACCGCGAAATCCAGCCAACCACCGCTTCCTGAACCGCCCCACGCTCCGTCCGGGCAACCGCCGCCTCCCCACCACGTCCCGCTCGCCTCCCGACCAACCACTGCCTCCCCATCCCTTCGGTTTACCTGCAGCTGGGGGAGGTCTCGACCTGGAGCTGGAGGAGGTCTCGACCTACACCTGGTCGCGCGCGCCGCTGCTGCGAGGTCCACCACCTATAGTCGGCGCTACGACAACCACCCACCCGCCGCGCCGGCCAGCCCACACCAGTACCACCTGCATCCCGCCGACCCTCCGACCCCCAGCGAACCGCTGCCCCTCCCTCTCTCGGGTCCGCCAGCCCCGGCGACGCGCGCCGCCGCCCACCAACCAGGATCCCGCCGCTTCAACTTGTTCTGAACAGGAGGTACCTACTCTTCGGCTAACCGATCGATTGATTCTTTGCGTCCGTCGGTTCGGCTGAATCCTAGATCGATCGATGTGTTCTATGTCTCCCAGACTAATTGGTGTTCTTGCAGCTGCAGTGCTGGGCGGGTCTGCTCCCGCGAGACTGCACTCAATCACGGTAGCTCCAGCTGAACTTCAGGTAGCAACTAAAATCAGAGGAGACAATAGTATTTTGGTTCTGGGCAACACATGCCTTTTCTTTTTTAGTACAACGAATGCCTTAATTTTGTTTCCAACGAATGCTAGTTTTTTGGCAAGCTAGCTAGCGTGCTGCTAGTTAGCAAATTACACGTCCGTGCTCCTTCATGGTACTGCTATCTGCTGCTATAATTCTCGTGGACCTTTCTTTTTTGGTAAGAAAAAAAGTAGTTTTGAAAAGAATGATATTTTGTCAGGTAGGTATCTCTCTCACTCGCAGTAAACTGCTCCTTGAAAATGTTCCCTATACTGATTTTGATAACTTAGGTACCATCACCGCAGTAATTTTGACCCTAAATTTTTGCTGAAAAATATAACCCCGGTGATTTTCTCTGTAAATAGTTGGTAATATACGCACCAAGGACTAGATAACTTACACACAAACACCACAATAATTTTGAGTCACGACTAAAAAACATTGAAAACATACCTTCGATAATTTTTGTGTAAATATTACGATAATATAAGCACCATAGATTTGATAACTTACGTCTGAAATACCACAATAATTTTTTGTTCGATGAAAAAAAATTTGTTGTAAACATACAATGGTAAATTTTGTGCACATAGCATATTATTTTAAGCACTGCGGACCTGTTAAACTGCCTACAAAAACCATGATAAGTTTTTGACCCCGGATTTTTTTTGTTCAAACATACCCCCACTAATTAAAAAATCATGATAGTATAAGCAACTCATAACCGATAACTTACATACAAACACCATGATAACTTTTGCCCTACGAAAAAATTGTTGGAAAATATACTCTTGCTAACTTATTTGTACATAGTATGGTAATATATGCCTCACGGACCTGATAACTTACATCCAAACACCTTGGTAATTTTAACTAGGATAATAATCATTGCAAATTACCCTTGATAGCTTCTGTGCAAATAACACGGTAATGTACATCCAAACACCATGGTAATTTTGGATAGGGAAATGTTTTAGAGAATACTCGCGGTAATTTCTATGTAAATAGCATGGTAATTTAGACCTTGCAGACATACTAATTTACTTACAAACGTTGCAGTAATTTTGACTAGTTGAAAATTTATTGAGAAAATAATTCCCGTTAATTTTTATGTAAATATAATGGTAATTCACGCACCGCAGACATGATAACTTACGAACAAACACCGTGCTAACTTTTGACTCTGAGAAAAAAGATGTTGAAACATACCCCGATAAATTATGTTTAAATAACACAGTAAGATACACACCACATAATACTCGTACAAACACCACGACAATTTTTGACTCAGAGAAAGAGTTGTTGAAAACATTTCCCGTATAACCTTTGTGTAAATAGTATGATAATTTACTCATGCAGATCTGATAACTTGTGTATGAACATCATGGTAATTTTTATGATATGGGGGTGAAAAAATTGTTGAAAAGGTACATGCAGTACCTTCTATGTACCTAGCATGATGATTTACACACCGCAAACATGATAACTTTGGTACAAAACACCGTAGTAAATTTGTCCAAGTGAATTTTTTTAATGAACACGTGATAACCTCTGTCTAAATAACGTGATAATTTACTCATCACAGATCTAATTACTTACATACAAACACCATGGTAACATTGACCTGGAGGGGGTGTTGAAAAATACACTCCCGATAAGTTATCTGCAAATATCATGGTAATATACGAAGCCGATACCTGATAATTTAAATACAAACAGAGAAAAAGCTATTGAGAAACATACCCCAAAAACTGGAGTGAGAAAAGCATGGCAACATTAGAATTTTGTACCTGATAACTTACGTGCAAACATCATGATATTTTACATCTTAAAAGGAGTGAAGAGGACGCCCGGGTTTGTGAACCATGTGAGACGTGCAGAAAAAATGATAAAACTAGGGTACATTGTTCTAAAACCCGTACAAATGAGGCTGCCAGTTTGAATTTTCAGTTACTAATCACTGCCTTTTTTGTTTATTCTTGTTTCAGAACGATATAACTAGTGTGTAAGTTGTACATAGTCAGATAAGTGGGCTAGCGTAGCTGGATGTTGTAGCTTAGTTTCGTATGAAAGGCAAGGGCCGACGCTTGGTTGGTGGTCTGGGCGGCGGATCCAGCGGCGGGGCAGACGGATCATGTCGGAGGAGCGCGAGGCTGACGGAGAGGTGGCGGGCCGGAGGCAGGGCGTGCTCCAAGGCGGCCCAGGTGACGGATCAATGGCCGCTCCTCTCGGTCGTCCTCCTCCCGACCGTAGGACAGGCAAGAGGCGGCTCTTGGTTGGTGGTCTGGGCGGCGGACCCGGCTGCTCCGGCGTGGATCCAGCAGTGGGGCGGACGGATCGTGGTGGAGGAGCACGAGGCCGACGGATGGGTGGCCGGCCGGAGGCGGGGCGAGCTCCAAGGCAGCGGGGTTGTTCCATGGTGACTTCCCTATAGAAAACAAAGATTAGAAACAGAGAGAAGAAGAAGGTAAAAGCCAAGAGAGAGAAGGAGAGAGGGGGCAGCGACAGCTCCTGGGCTGGCCTGCTCGTGGCACAGCTGGAGCTCCTCTCCAGGCGCGGTCGGAAGCAGGGAGGTCAGGCTACTAGAGTGGCAAAAAGGGAGGATTTGCGAAGGGGGGGGATAGGAACGAGTGTGGTTGCGTGCTTTTGTTGTAATAAGAAATATGTTTATTATCAAAATATAAATAGTACCACCTCGTTCCTTTGTAATCAATCTAATTAATTTATATACGGCGGCTGCTTGAGGCAGCAACAAGCAGTGAAGGAACATATTAAACTCAATGGAAGGCTACGAAGGAACAACTTAAACACACAAGCCACACTCCTCAAACAATTACCAGTGTACAAGTTGAAAATGCGTGTGTTGTGACACACGGTGTCACCAGTGGCTGTCGCCTGCCCCTTGGAGAGCAGCCTTGCAAAGCCCGCACCTTGCGCGAATGAAGATGAGGAAAGTGAGAAGCAACTAAAGACTATGCGGGCTCGGCTAAATAATTTAAGGGAACGATCTCTTCGGTCTGGTCCAACTAAGGAGGAAACGGATTTAATGAATAGGATTTCAGAATTGCTAGCAAGGGAAGAGGCAATAGAGAAGCAACGTTCTAGAGCTCTTTGGCTTGCGGAGGGAGACCGCAACACTGGTTTCTTTCAAGCAAAAGCGAGAGAAAGATCCAGAACTAATAAAATAAAGTCTATTAGAAGAGAGGATGGATCAGTTGTGACCGCCCAGGCTGATTTGGAAGCTGAGGCAATCAACTTTTATAAGAATCTTTTTACAGCCCAAGTTGAAACTGATCCGAGCTTGGTGACTAATTGGGTGCAGCAGAAGGTTGATGATGCAATGAATATCAAGTTGTGTGAGCCAATTACAGATTATGAAATTGAGCAGGCCTTATTCATGATGCATCCGGACAGATCTCCGGGGCCGGATGGTTTCACAGCTGGTTTTTATATTCGTCACTGGAATTTATTGAAAGGTACGGTCTGTTCAGTGGTAAGGAATTTTCTGGAGGGAGGTACTATGCCTGATATTGTTAACTCGACTGTCTTAGTTCTCATACCGAAAGGTAAGAATCCGTAGGAATTTTCTCAATACCGTCCAATCTCTCTGTGCAATGTGCTTTACAAAATTGCCTCGAAAGTACTAGCTCTAAGATTGAGACCTTTTCTTGAGGGGTTAATCTCGGAAGAACAAAGCGCGTTCGTTCCCGGCCGTCTCATTACGGACAGTGTGTTACTAGCCTATGAATGCATCCATTATTTGAAGAGGAAAAGAGGAAAAGCTGCTGCATGTGCGGTAAAGTTGGACATGGCGAAAGCCTATGATCGTGTGGAGTGGTCATATTTGAGAGCAATTATGGGTAAGTTGGGTTTTGCTGTACAATGGATCGATAGAGTTATGGCCTGTGTGGAGACTGTTTCTTTCTCTGTTAGAGTTAATGGCAACTATTCTGAAGTTTTCAAGCCAACAAAGGGTATCAGACAAGGCGATCCTATTTCGCCATATTTATTCCTTCTCTGTGCTGAAGGCTTTTCTTGTATGTTAAAGAATTATGGTGTAGGACATTTATCAAAGGGGGTGAGAGTTGGTATCCATTGCCCTTGGATATCTCACTTGTTGTTTGCTGATGACTGTTTGGTATTTACACAAGCAACAACGGAGGGTGCTCACAGATTGCAAGATGTGTTGGAACAATATCGTATGGGTTCCGGGCAAATGGTGAATAAAAACAAATCGGCTATATTTTTCAGTGGCAATGCAGACGAGGCTATGAAAACGGCAGTTCATCAAAATACGGAGATTCCGACGGAAGCCTTGGTGGAAAGATATTTGGGACTTCTTACGGCTGTGGGAAGATCCTCTGATCAGCACTTTGATCATATTGTGGCTACTATTAAGAAACTTGTTACAAGTTGGGCGCCAAAATTACTAAACAGTGCAGGCCGTGAGGTATTGATTAAATCAATTTGCCAAGCTATTCCGACATATTCCATGAGTTGTTTCAAGCTTTCTAAGAAGTTGTGTAAAAAGGTAATAGCAGCAATTGCCCGGTTCTGGTGGGGGGGAGATGAGACCAAAAGGAAGATGCATTGGGTCAAATGGAAGGATCTCACCATACCCAAAGTATGCGGTGGCATGGGTTTCAAAGACTTCGTCCTCTTCAATAAAGCTATGCTAGCGAAGCAAGGGTGGCGTTTGATTTGTTACCCGGAGACGTTGTGTGCACAGGTGTTGAAAGGAAAATATTTTAATGATGGCAACTTTATGACTATAGGGTGTAAGAGAAATTCCTCACAAACATGGAGGGCAATCATTTCTGGCAGGGAAGCCTTGGAGTTGGGCCTCATTCGACGCATTGGCGATGGATCATCAACAAGAATTTGGGAGGACCCATGGATCCCTACTAATCCTGGGCTAAAGCCTATTTTTAAGTTGCAATCATCAGGAATAAATTTGGTGGAAGAATTATTAAACCCGGACTCGGGTGAGTGGAATAAGGAGTTCGTGAAAGCAAAGTTTATGCCAGTTGATGCTCGGGCTATTTTGCAAATTCCGACTGCCCGATTGGCAGAAGATGGATGGGCATGGCATTTGGAGAGAAATGGCAATTTTTCAGTACGGTCAGCCTACCGAGCTCTTCTGGAAATGAATCACTCTATCAGTTCAGCATCTAGATCGAATGGCGACAAACAATTGTTTTGGAAAAAGCTCTGGAAAATGCGAGTACCACCAAAAGTACGTAACTTCTGGTGGAGGGTCATTAAAAAATTTATACCTTGTCGAGCGATTCTCCATGAGAGGCATATGGATTGTATCTCATTCTGTCAAACATGTGGTAGAGAGGAGACCATCAAACATGCCTTGTTCGACTGTACATGGGCCAAATTGTTCTGGCAGGAGTTGAAGAATCTCACTTCAGTCAAGGTGCCGGAGCTTCACCCAGATTTTTGGACTGTAGATCTGATTGATAGCAGCAAAGTTTCTTCTGAAGATGCGGCTGTTATATTATGTGGTGGATGGGTTGTATGGTCTGAGCGGAATGCTCGACACCATAAACAGAGAGTAGGATCCGTGTCTAAATCTGTGAAGTGGACTGCTGATATTGCCTATGATCTTACACTAACAGGACAGGCTTCAGGGAAGCAACACCATAAGGAGCGGCCAAGGTGGAAACCTCCAGCTTCTGGCATTATTAAGCTCAATGTGGATGCTAGCTTCTCGCCAAACAATAATGAGGGAGCTACAGGTGTGATTGTTCGTGATCATTGTGGTGCCTTACTACGGGGCCAAGCCATCTGGTATGGTCAGACGGCCAATGTTTTAATTATGGAGGCCCTTGCCGTACGTGATGGTGTAAGACTCGCCTGTGATATTGGTCTATCAAAGGTTATCGTTGAGTCTGATGCCCAGGAGGTTGTTAAGCTATGGAGGGACAGAAACCAAAATCGTTCTGTCATAGCTCCGATACTCCAGGAAATAGAAGAGCTCAGCGGGAGTTTGCAGTCTTTCCAATTAAATTTTGTTGGTCGTGAGGCTAACGAAGGTGCACATTTGTGTGCTAAGCAGGCAACATCAACTAGGAGAAGATGTCTTTAGATAAATTATGTACCACGTTTTTTAGTTGTTTGTCTGCAGAACGATTGTAATCCTGTTGTTTAATGAATGGAAGCTCTTATTTCACAAAAAAAAAGAGGGAGAGGAAGAATCGAGACGAGAGGATAAGGTTTCAGCGGTGGGGAACTAGGGGATAAGGCGTGTGCGCTGCCATACCCAAGCGGTGGGGCGGCTGGGCCATAGGTGTTAGCTCGACTTCCTGCGAGGTTAGTCAGGCCCAAGTAGCTGGCCCGTGGTAACACATCCAAGTGTACGGTTTATCTAAAAAAAATCCAAATGTATGGGGTTTGCTTAAAAAATTCTAAGTGTACGAGGTCAATTCAAATTACGTGGTTGGCTAGAGTACTAATTTGCACATGGTGCTTCTCAAAAAGGAAAATTGCACATGACCATGTAGTTTGATTATAAAAAATCAAAAAAATATCGGTAGATCAAAATTTAACAACTTAATTTTATATTTCAATTGTCAAGGTTTTCAATTGTACACATCCATCGATCAAAAGGATGTAGCTTTTAAAATAATATCAAAGTGATTTTGTTAGCCGGAGAAAACGGTTACACAATATTAATGGCTGTATATTTTGATGGTATGCGCTATGATTACCTATGTGCTATTTATTATTTGTTTTGAATGAAGTTATATGGAAAAACACACTCTACTCATTTCTATCATTATTTGTGTTGCTCGTGTGCATTGTCTTGGACACCGTGACCACTATCGATGAGAGCGGAAAGGAGCTTTAAGAGGTGACATAGGTGAGCATCGTGTTAGAGAAGATGGTGTGGACCTACGGAGGTCATGAGCCATACTTTTTGAAGTACATACATGCAATTTTTTTCTTTCCCATTGCAACACACGGGCATTTTTTGCTAGTCTATACCTACTATTAAAGCAAGGTGATATTCTTGGTTTCGTCCCGCTTAGGTGATTTCATTATTTTGAATTTTTAAAATTATTTTATTACCCGACGAGGTGGTACCGTTTCACATGAAAACATGCGCTACGCCCCAACCGGCTGGGCCTAGACCTTCCTGTGATGGGCCTGCTCCTGCCACCTTTGACAAAAAAGGTGAAAATATATGTTTGGTTTTGATATTGAACTCCCAACCTCTTGGTTGCTTTGGGGCACGAAGGCTATAGAATGTGCCATCCTAAGCATTCGTTTATTCAAAAATCCAAAAATACCAATGCGCATTCTCGGTAAAGAATGTTTACATTACTCTTTTCTCTGTGTGTATATATAAAAGAAGTGGCCATTTTTTTGGAGATTGTGTTATTGCACAGAAAATTTGAGCTATTATGCATAATTTTTCAGTAGATCTAATAATCTAAACTTAATGTTGTTCAGTCAATTAGTTTACATGGAATCATACCGCCGTCTCGAGCTCACGCCACACGTTCCTCGATTGATCCATCCTTCCTTGTCAGTAGCGACCATTCTTCTACTACATAGTTCCTCAACCTGGCCAACCTTGATTGATAGGAACCATTGTTTTCTTCCGTTGCAACGTACGGGCATTTGTGCTAGTAATAATAAAACAGCTATTGCTTCCGGTGGTCCGTCGTAGTGTTAGTTTTTCAAAAAAGCCCCTCGGTTTACATGAAATCAACCCCCGGTCCCTTCTTTAGTGGCATTCTGAGAAAACATTTCACTTTTACAAAACAAACCCTATAGTTATTTGAATTCAGTCCTTACCCTCCCCTTCATCTTATCCATTATGTCTTGAGCCGGCGGCCGCCGTGCCTCGCGCGGGAGGATGGAGGACGTTCGACGGGGTGTGTGCGGCGGAGAAGGCGCGGCGAGGCGGGGCAGTGGTGGTGGTGGTGGTTGTCCGGCCATCGTGCCTCGCGTGGGGAGGATGGACGATGCTCGCCGAGGCATGTGCGGCGGAGACGGCTTCTGCCGCGCGTCGAGGTGGAGTGGTGGCGTTGGTTGTCGGCCAACATGAGGAGGCAGAGGCGGCCAAAGGCAATGAGGCATCGGCGTCGGGTAGCGAAGTGGCGGCCGGAGCAGAGGACGGCGAGAAGGCAGGCAAGGAGGCACGGGCGTCGGATATTCAAGGGGCGGTCGGAGGATAGGACGATGGGAGAAGTCGACCATGGATGCGGAGGTGTTTGCATCAGGTAAGCGGAGGCGACGATGGAGTGGCTTCGGCTTCAGCACTCGCGCTGGTGGTGGAGGGAGACCATGCCCGGAGGAGGCAGGGTGAGTACGTTGTGCACCAGCGCCGGACGCGAGCACGCGCCACTGTGAGCTGTCCACCACTGCCAGTCGTCTCCGGCCTGCACCGTAGTAGGCTTCTGAATCTCTAACGGACATCCTGCTCACGCGTTTGATTTCAATCTCTGACGGACATCCTGCTCCCGTGTCCTTCTCCAATAGATAAATCAATTGAGTCCCGACCCGGATTGGAATTCGCTGCTATAAGAAGGAAGTGTTTCTGGCCGGAATCTCCATCAGAAAATCCATCAATTCCCAGAATTCTGGGTCCAGAGAAGCATCATGTCGCCTTTGAGTTCGTCGAAGGAAGAAGCACCGAGTTCGCCGGAGGTAGAAGAAAGTTTGTCGAGCCATCCAATATCGCCGACGGTGGCTACACCAGAGGTATGTGATGCCTCGACCACACTCAAAAACAGCCCTGTTGTTCCCCCTTCCCTTTATTCTTGAGATTGGTTGTAGCTAACTGAGTGCCCTCAAGCTTTTGTGTGTTCAGAGATTTATTCAGAGGTGGTTTTTTTTAGAAAAAGAGGATGCATCCCCGATCTCTGTATCTGGATGATGCATACAATCACTTTATTAATTATTAAGCACAAATGACCTTACAAAATAGTACATCAATAAGCCTGAAGCCACCATCTAGGCAACATCTATCGCTACTCCTCCCCCCTTGATGCAGTGGTGTCGAATGTCCGAGCCTAATACCAAACAGACATCGCACCAAATGCTAACATCTAATGTCGGATGCCCCATCCTAGCCACATACCGGGACTGGGTCACACGCCAGTCCGGCGCACTCACCGAGGCTGCCGCCGCCTTCTTCCACCGATCCATCTCCAGAGCAGGTACTAACGCACAGACCTTGCCAGGCCTGCCGTTGATGCCACCATGGCGCCAGACAGCTCGACCACCCTGCGCTTGTCCATCCACCCGCATCCGTCGTCGATATGCAGCTGCACCATGCCGCCGCCACTCGTCGTCAATGACGCGGTAGATACAACGCTGCACCACCTGGCAACCTCCACACCATCGCCACTGCTGGAGCTACTCGGAGCCCACCATCCACAACATCTCTCCCCCGAATAGCAGTTCCTCCCAAGATGGCGCGTCCATGGAGGATACGACGTGCAGGACACCGCCATCGCCCAATCCAGACTGAATTTTGGACTTTCGTCCAGGAGGGGTTCTGGGGTGGATAGGGGGGACCTCGGCTTCTCCTCCAGGAAGGGTAACGGCGTCAAGCGACGTCGCCGATGCCGGGCCAAACACGCCGACCAAAGTTACCTCCAGTCCCCATCCTATGCCACCAAACCTCCGTGTACTCCGGATCCGGCAAGCCACGATCCGAAACCCGCGAAGATGAAAGAGACATGGGGCTCAACCCACCAGAAAGGAGGATCGAGAAGAACTCCTTGTAGATCTCCAGATGCCGAATCCAACGATCCGACGTGGCCAGCGATGATCATCACCACCCCGCGGCGGCCGACGGAGTCTGAAGAAAGGATCCAGAAGGATCCGACGGCACCCGCGACCACCGGTCAGGCCAATGCAGCCACCACCTCACGACACGCAGGTCGCCACCGCCGCGCCGCGCACGACGCCGATGGGAGACCCGCCCTGTAACACCCATGATGCGGCTATATTTCCCACGTGTCGGAGCATGACTTAGAGGCATAACCGCATAGTAGGCAAGTCGCAAGAGGGGTAATCTTTACACATCCCATGTACTGAATAAGAAAGGGATAAAGAGTTGGCTTACAATCGCCACTTCAAACAATACATAAATATCATACAATATCGCGAATACAATCAAGGTCCGACTACGGAACCAAAATAAATAAAGACAACCCCAAATGCTAGATCCCCGATCGCCCCAACTGGGCTCCACTACTGATCGACCGTAAAAGAAACAAAACAAGGAACAAGATCTTCATCGTGCTCCCACTTGAGATGGGTTGCGTCGCCTGCACTGGCATCATCGGCACCTGCATCCGTTTTGGAAATATCTGTGAGCCACGGGGACTCAGCAATCTCACACCCGTGAGATCAAGACTATTTAAGCTTATGGGTAGGAAAAGGGTAGTGAGGTGGAGCTGCAGCAAGCACCAGCATACGCAAAAGAGAGCGAGAAGAGAAGCAAAGTACGATCTAGAACTAAGAATGATCAAGAAGTGATCCTGAAGCTACTTACGCACAAGCATAACTCCAAAACCGTGTTCACTTCCCGGACTCCGCCGAAAAGAGACCATCACGGCTACACACGCGGTTGATACATTTTAATTAAGTCAAGTGTCAAGTTCTCTACAACCGGACATTAACAAATTCCCATCTACCCATAACCGCGGGCATGGCTTTCGAAAGTTCAAAACCCTGCAGGGGTGTCCCAACTTAGCCCATCACAAGCTCTCACGGTCAACGAAGGATATTCCTTCTCCCAGGACGACCCGATCAGACTCGGAATCCCGGTTACAAGACATTTCGACAATGGTAAAACAAGTCCAGCAAAGCCGCCCGAATGTGCCGACAAATCTTGATAGGAGCTACACATATCTCGTTCTCAGGGCACACCAGATGAGCAATTCGTACAACTAAAACCAACCCTCAAGTTTCCCCGAGGTGGCACTGCAAGGGGCTCTAGTTTGGACCAACACTCAGAGGAGCACTGGCCGAGGGGGGGGGTTAAAATAAAGATGACCCTCGGGAGCGCGACTCCCAAGGAAAAAGTAGGTGGTGGTGAGGAAAATTGTAAAATCAAGGTTGGGCCTTGCTGGAGGAGTTTTATTCAAGGAGAACTGTCAAGGGGTTCCCATTATCACCCAACCGCGTAAGGAACGCAAAATCAAGGAACATAACACCGGTATGACGGAAACTAGGGCGGCAAGAGTGGAACAAAACACCAGGCATAAGGCCGAGCCTTCCATCCTTTACCAAGTATATAGGTGCATTAATTAAATAAGAGATATTGTGATATCCCAACAATAAACATGTTCCAACAAGGAATAAACTTCATCTTCACCTGCAACTAGCAACGCTATAAGAGGGGCTGAGCAAAGCGGTAACATAGCCAAACAACGGTTTGCTAAGACAAGGTGGGTTAGAGGCTGAACATTGCAATATGGGAGGCATGATAAAGCATGTGGTAGGTATCGCGGCATAGCAATAGAGCGAGCATCTAGTAAGCAAAGATAGAAGTGATTCCGAGGGTATGGTCATCTTGCCTACAAAGTTCTCTGAGTTGATGAAAGCGTGATCCTCGTAAGCATACTCAACAGGTTCCACGATCACGAACTCGTCTCCTGGATCTACCCAAGACAAGCACAGAAGCAAAAGACCAATAATCAAACACGGTGCAATGCGCAAGCAACATGATGCAAAATAAGACATGATATGCGAGATGTGATATGCAATGCATATGCATGCTTCGGAAGGGAAAGATTGAATCAGGCCTCAACTTGACAAACCAAGAGTGCCGCTGGAAAGATGAGATGGTTCCAGTCGAAAATGATATAAAGATCGCCGGAATCGGAGACACGGTTTGCAAATGGCAAGCAAAACAATAATGGCACAAATCTGCGATTAAGAGCACAATGCTATCTAAAATGCAACGAGAAACTAAGCCACTGCACTCCAACATGGCAACGAAGTACATGGCAGTGATCTACTCAAGATGCTTGACAAAAGATGAACACTGAGCTATGGCTAAATCACAAAATAGCAGGTTCAAACAAGCATGGCAATATTGTAAAAGATATCAGCATCACAGACTTAGTGAAAATAACAACATGCCAGGAATTAACATTAGGAAGCAAAGTTCAGAGCAAGCTAACAACATGCTACAGGAAAAGATTATAGAAAACAAAAGCATAGCATGAATCTACTCAAAGCACATAACAAAAGTCCCTTACTGACCATAAGCCAAAAAGGATCAGAATATATGATGGCACCCAGGTAAACATAGCAAGTTTCGTTAGCAGATTTAGACTTAGCAGAAAAACTTGGCATGGCATAACCAGAATTATGAAGGCATGTTTGCGAGCTCGAATCACTCATCACAAGGCATTTCATGACAAGCTAAGCATACTACCAGCAAGAAGACATGTTCATGAAGCTAACCAAAGCAAGCACAAACTCATAGCATGCATGGATCAACTACAACGACCTTGGCAAAATTGATTAACATGTAAACAATCTGCCAGAAACATTTTATATCAAAAGTAGAGCAAGATTGAGTCATCCTAGGGCACTCCATAAATGCATAGGGACACGGATGGATAGAGCATATCCATATGTCCAAAACATCCTTACTGAACATACTCAAAAAAAAGCATGGATCTCACTATAGCAACATGAATATATGGCATAAAAATAACAGCAGACAAAGACTTAGTGAAATTCTAAGTCTCTGAAATCAGCAATATCACGAGAGCTACTTTGCATGCTTGTGCTAGTCACCACATTGATCACAAAAATACATGACATACACCCCTGTAAACATGGAATGGCATAGCCCAAAACACATGTAGAGCTAATGCCCATATGCAGCACACAATAATCATGGCAAAAATGACAAAAGCTCATAATCTGCCAAGAATCAGCACCTAACATTTTATAACACTCTTACACCCATGATTTGGGCATCAAGATGGACTCAAACAAGCATGATGCAATGGGACAAAATGAAGAGCACATCCAGATGAACATTTTGATATACTACACGCATAAAACGAAGCAACACACACAAAGTTATGGCATGTTGAACAGGTGCATAAAATTACACGGATTTGGGACTTGGCAGAAATTTTGACCTCGCGGGAACCGGGACGAGGAGGACCCGGGACGAGAAGATCCGGGAGGGGCGAGGGCGCCTTTTTGGTTCCCGGGGTTGGTGGATCTCATCCACCTTCCCCGAATCCGGCGAGGGTGCGGCCTCCGGCGAGGCGAGGTGGGCGCTCCGGCGAGCTGACGAGGAGGCGGTGAGAAGGGGCCCCGGGCGGCGGCGCGCGCACAAAGGGTGGCGGCGGCGAGCAAGTGTGGCGGCGCGGGTCGGCAGTTGAAGCGGCGGCGCGGCGCGACAGTGAAGACGGCGGGCGGCGCACAACGCGCAGGCAACGGCGAAGGCCGGCGAGATGGAGATCACCGGCGGCGAGCGGCGTGATGGCGCGAGGAGGTGGCGGAGGAGGGAGCCGGGCGGCGCTCGGGGTAGGGCGCCTGCGGAGCGCGGCGGCGAAGAGATGGGCCGGGAGGGCCCGACCCGGGCCCCGGCGTGCCGCGGCGGGCGCAGTGGAGAGAGGAGGCGCGAGCGAGCTGACGTGGCGCGATGTAAGTGGGCGAGGGTGCCGACGCGATGATGT
This sequence comes from Triticum aestivum, assembly GCF_018294505.1. NCBI lineage: Eukaryota > Viridiplantae > Streptophyta > Magnoliopsida > Poales > Poaceae > Triticum > Triticum aestivum. Next base: position 552,129,693 of record NC_057806.1, read on the forward strand.
GGCGTCCCCTCATTGGTCGGAGTGAGGTGGCCGGCGGACATGTCCGTCGGTGGCGATTTTTGTCTAGCGGCGCGAGAGGAGCGGGGCTAGGGTTTCATCCGGAAAATTTTGGGGGAGAGGACATATATATAGGTAGAGGGAGCTAGGAGAGTCCAAATGAGGTGCGGTTTTTGCCCACGCGATTGTGATCGAACGACCAAGAGGATGAAGAGGGTTTGGCTGGGTTATTGGGCCACTTTGGAGGGGTGTTGGGCTGCAACACACACGAGGCCTTTGCGGTTCCCCTGTTAACCGTTGGAGTATCAAACGAACTCCAAATGGCACGAAACTTGACAGGCGGTCTACCGGTGGTGTACCAAGGCCGCTTGGAAAATCTCGGTCCATTCCGAGAAAGTTTAACACCAGCACCCAAAAAAGAACAAAAGGAGGCACCGGAGGACGTAGAAGTGTCGGATTGAGAAACGGACAACGGGGAAAATGCTCGGATGCATGAGACGAACACGTATGTAAATGAGATGCACATGATGACATGATATGAAATGCATGACACGCAAACAAATGACAAGGCAACAACGGTGAATAACTGGAAGACACCTGGCGCAACGGTCTCGGGGCGTTACACGCCCGCCGCGCCGCCAGACCCCACGTTCGCCCGGCGTTTCTCTGGATCCCGCTGTCCCACGCCAGCCAAGACGGAGAGGATGGGGAGAAGCTCCGCTGCCGCCCAGCCGGCCAGGCTTCGGCCGACGGCGCTATGGACGACGGCGAGGAGGGGGAGAGGAGGAAGAGACTCGAGGGGCGGCGGCTAGGGTTTTCCCCCCGGGTCGCCCGTGAGGGCGACGTGAGGGGCGATAAGACGGTCAGAGATGGTAACTGAGCACTAGGTTGTTATCTGTGTTGTCTGATTTTTGCCATGCACTGTGGGCTGTGGCTGGACATGGTGTTGGCAAATACACTAGAGATCATGGGCTGAGACAATACAATAGAGATCATGTCGAGGCTGGAAAATTTGCTTAACTTGTGGTGCTCGTGTTCCTTCTCACGGTAGTTGTTTTATGTGGTGAAAGTTTTAGAGGCCAAATAACAGTTATGATGTTCCAGGATTTCAGTCCAAGCAGATTTATGTTTTGCAAGAATTAGTGTACTTACATGCAGAACCAATTTTTCGTAGATAAGTGCTTACAAGATTTATGTGGTTAATATTTCTGCAGAGTTTACAAACAAGAGTGAAACCCATAATGATGAGTGATGATTATGGTATTGATTACTAGATCAATAATGCATAGCAAGGAAGCTATTTTACTGGAAAAAAGTAAGTCCAGTCTTAAACTTAGTAAATCGTTGGGTGGATCAGATAGGATGTGGCTTAAACCTTCGCTGCTCCCTGCCATTTAGTACTGGCTGGAGTCTGTTTGAGCTGACCAATGTGGAGCAGAGTGGCAATGGAGATACCCAGTCTCACATGCTTTATTCTTCTTCATGTAGTATAACAGAGATTGGTTGAAGCTAACTGTGCCTTCAGTCAGTCCCTTGATCTTTTGTGTGTTCAGAGATTTATTTAGAGATGGTAAAATAAAGATCTTGATGTATCGACGGTTTGCGGTCATGGGGCTGTTCTGTTACAGTTCAGGATACTCAATTTCCTCCTGCTCATATCATCGTCTCCCTGTAATGTGATGTAGCACAGTACTATGCACTTCAGCACTAAGCCCAGAACCTAGCTAGCTTACTTGAGGGTCAGCTCCGGATTTTGTCGATTATGTTTGTGTATAATTTGTGAGTGGCTGCAGAGAGCAAATTAACAAGTTAATTAATACGAACCTGTTTTTTCTCTACCGTCCTCTGAACATACTCGCTATAAGAACACTAATTACAAGAATTTGAGGATGCTAGGTGTTTAAGATATTTGATGAATTTCCCTCCGGAGTGGACCTGAGATAGTTCGGACAGAGTATGGACTAGAAGGCGGAGGAAATAAAAATTAGGCGGTCGAATTGGTTGTATCTACCATGTACGGCGATGCATGCAGCCATTTTATTAATTATTCACACAAAATCTTACAAAGTCATACTAACAGTAAGACTAAAACCATCATCTAGCAATATCTGTCGCTACTCCTATCCAGTTGATAAAAGGATGCTAACTGGGCCTAATACCAAACAAACCTCACAACCAAACCTAACATCTAAAACCCGAGGTCCCAACCAGGACGCCTGCCGGGTATGAGACCACCGCAGCCAACTGCCACCAATCCATCTTCAGTGTTGTACTGCTGCATCAACCTTGCCAGGCCTGCCGTCGACGCCACCACGATGCCAGACAACGCCACCATCCTGCGTGTGTCCATCCACGCGCGCCCATCGCCGAAACTCCGCAGCGCCATGCCGCCGTGATCCGTTGTCGGCCTTGCGGTAAATGTAACACCGCTCCTCCTCTTGCCACCTCCATCCATCACTTGCTCCAAAACGATGCCCCCAGGAGGGAAAGCGATACAGAGAACGCCATTATCGTCCGATTCGGGAGACCCAGATCTAGGGTTTCCCTCGGAGCATCCTGAGCCTGATGACGCAAACTGCAATGATGATGCCTCGACAAGGAAACGACATCAAAGACGCCGCCATCATCCGCCATGACCGTAGTTTGCGCGATTTTCATCGGCACTTGCGCCACCGGGCGTGTGCCGTCGGCGTCACTGGTCCCTTCAACGGGAGCAAATTCCAAAACGATGCCCTGAAGAGGGACTACGATGCAAAAGCACCACCATTGCTCGATCCCAAGGAGATCTAGGGTTTCCCCCCGAAGTTGTCCGCGCTGTCAAGGACCAAACAAGGATGGAATCTGCAGATCCGCCCAGCTGCCGACGTGCTGCACCCGCCATTGCACCGACCGTGACCCGGAGACCAAGCCCGCGCCTGGGCCCTGACCCGGCTGTGCCGCCGCCGTCCACCACACGGGGGCGAGTCGAGAGGAGGCAGCACTGTATGCCTTAAATGGGGGAGAATTTTACTTCCCCGCCCTCTGCACCAATTAGGGATGCATACGACCATTTTAGTATGAGTATCAAGATAAACATGGTCCTCAGAAATTTTTAAATGAGTATGAAGATATTTTTTGATGAGTGGTTCCACCACACATCAAACTTGATCGTCAATAAATGAAGAAAAACCCCTGTGCATCACCTGTCAATTCTAGGAATTGAACTCGGATCATTAGGCTGCACAACCGCATACCCAACCACTCAACCAAGGCTCCCATGTATGTCTGGTGAGCTTTTTCCCCATCGGATGTTACTCATGGTAGTCACAGGTGCACTTGCTTTGAGGATGTGAGGTGTTATAATGGCGTCCTTTATGGGACTTTCTAAGACGTGTTGACAAGCCCGGGGCTTAGTCAGGGATGATAATGAATGGTTCAAGATTTTCGAAGTAGCTATTGTATGGGCTACTCATTTTCAGTTACGGTATCTCTTTATGACAATTTTGTTGCACTATGAAATTACAAGTGGCCCTGCGCTGTTTGACCCAGCAAGGCAGAATATATATCTTCCTCATTTTACAAAACATATCTTCCCTATTATAATTTTAATTAGTTGGGATTCTTACGATGGTAATCTTCCTCTTTTTGCAACATAGGTCTTTTTACCTCTTCTATTTTGTATCACATTCTATTAAATAAATGGAATTTTTATTTGTTGCAGGAGAACCGGTTGTGGACGAAGTGCAGATGTTCAAAGTTTCAGTACAGCAGCTTCATTTCGGTTGCAAAGCTTGCTTAAGTAACTTGGTTAGAATGGTCCAATAGTTCATCGTCTCTGAGCGCTGCATACAAAAAATCAGGTTATGGATTTTGGTGGCTGTCTTTCTTATTCTCATGGCTGTTTGCTTAATTTCTTTTGATGATCTCTTTACACGACTTTCAGATTGAGCCCATTTGCACCTGTCAATCTTATAGACATATATGTGGCTGGCTACACCTATCCCTCTACTACCACAGTTACCGTCTTACTATCTGTATTAGCCAAATTGTTCCAGGTCTTTCTAACTCTTTCATGGACATCTTCTATGAACCAGAGCACACTGTTCTTGTCAGGGACCTTCCTAGCCCATACATATACTGGGCTGGCCCTTGGATATCACATGGGCCAGGCCTGCCTGTGCATTACCGACTGCTACGGGCTACAAGTACTGGGAGAGAAAGCAACGAAGAATCTATCCAGTGGATCAACGAACCGGCGGCGGCGGCTACCTCTTTCCCCTTCCTCCTCCTTCCCCCAATTCTTGTATCCAGGCTTGTAATCTCTAAATTGCTACCTGGGTTCATGACAAGAACTTTTTTTCT